>NC_053499.1:133475421-133775421 GCF_905171775.1 Rana temporaria | reverse complement strand
AACACACCCAGGGAACATACTTAACCCCTTTCCCGATCCCTAGGTTTAACCCCTTCTCTGCCAGTGGCATTTTTATAGTAATCAATGCATTTTTATAGCACTGATCGCTCTAAAAATGCCAATGGTCCCAAAAATGTGTCAAAGGTGTCCGCCATAATGTCGCAGTACCGAAAAAAAAATCGCTGATCGCCGCCATTACTAGTAAAAAAAAAATATTAATAAAAATGCCATAAAACTACCCCCTATTTTGTAAACACTATAACTTTTGCGCAAACCAATCAATAAACGCTTATTGCGATTTCTTTTACGAAAAATATGTAGAAGAATACGTATCAACCTAAACTGAGGATTTTTTTTTATATATATATATATATTTTTTTGGGGGATATTTATTATGGTAAAAAGTAAAAAATATTATTTTTTTTCAAAATTGTTGCTCTATTTTTGTTTATTGCGCAAAAACTAAAAATCGCAGAGGTGATCAAATACCACCAAAAGAAAGCTCTATTTGTGGGGAAAAAAGGACGCCAATTTTGTTTGGGAGCCACGTCGCACGACCGCGCAATTGTCAGTTAAAGCAACGCAGTGCCAAATCGCAAAAAGTGCTCTGGTCTTTGACCAGCAATATGGTCCGGGGCTTAAGTGGTTAATATCTTTTTTAAACTTGTCTATATTTATATATATACAGTATATTGCTACATTTTATTAAATGTGCTTTACTTTTTCCCAAGCTCAATGAAAGTCTATCATCGGGTCTAACGAACTGAGAATTTCTGTCTCTTTTCCAGTATGCTTTTATCTCAGCAGTCATTCAGAAAGTGGATAATTGAGCTTGTCTGGCATATAAAGAACACTCAACAATTTATACACAACAAAAAATGAACAGCAAGCATATGAAATGATTAAGTTCCTGTGAAAATAAATTTCATGTAAACATTAGGTTGCCTAAAACAGAACACGCATATTTGTTATGCCGCGTACACACGGTCGAACTTTTGACTGGGAACCTGCTCTCTATCTAAGTCCGTCGGAAATTCCGGCGGAAGAAGTCCAATGGGGCATACACACGGTCGGTAGATCCGATGAAACGCTCCCATCGGACTTCTTCCATCAGAAATTCTGACCGTGTGTACGTGGTTTTAAAGTGGAAGTCTATCCTTAAAAACTAAAGTCCCTGGGCCAGATTCATGTATATCCGCGGCGGCGTAACGTATCGTCTTTACGTTACACCGCCGGAAGTTTTCCTCGTAAGTGCTTGATTCACAAAGCACTTGAGTGTAAACTTGCGGCGGAGTAATGTAAAGACGTCCCGCGCAAGGCCTCCTAATTCAAATGGGGCGGGGACCATTTAAATTAGGCGCGCTCCCGCTCTGAATGTTCTGCGCATGCTCTGTTTGGAAATTTCCCGCCGTGCTTTGCGCGAAATTACGGCACCCCGACGTTTTTTTTGAACGGCGACGTGCGTAACGTATTCCCGGACGTCATAGAAAAAAAAAAATTGAAATTCGACGGGGGAACGACGGCCATACTTTAACATGGCTGGTCTAAAGTTAAGCCATGAAAAAGCAGGCTTAACTTTCGACGGGAAAAAACAACTTGCGACGACGTAACGCATGCGAGTACCTTCGTGGATCGCTGTAAAAGCTAATTTGCATACCCGACGCTGGAAAACGACGCAAACTCCACCCAGCGGCGGCCGAAATATTGCAGCCTAAGATCCAAAGGCGTACGAAGCCTGTCGGATCTTAGCCAAATGCCGTTGTATCTTGTTTGTGAATCACAAATTAAGATACGACGCAGCAAATTTGAAAATACGCCGGAAAATCAGTAGATACTCCGTCGTATTTCTTCTGTGAATCTGGCCCCCTGCATCTACAGACATCCATAATCTAACACTAACCTATCTAGTCCTTTTTGAAGCGGATCCGACACAATCTCCAGAGGTGGAAGCTCTTCAGAGGAGACAGCCGACAACGGCTGTGAAATTAATAGGAAGTGACGTCACCCATAGAGTTACTATGGGTCTCGGCTGTGTCCTCTGCACCCACCCACACAGCGAAGCCGCAGCTGACAGCGGGGGATCGGGTCACATCATCTTTAAAGTGGTTGTAAACCCTTTACAATCATTTTATGCTACAGGTAAGCGCACTGCCTGCTTCCAGGTTCAGGGCATCGCCGCTAACACCCGCTGTAATTGTACACAGCGAGAGTCTGTCAGCAGGACCCGGACAATGATTAGATACATATAGCTAGATTCACAAAGAGTTAAGCCGGCGTATCAGTAGATACGCCGTCGTAACTCGGAATCTAAGCCGTCGTACATTTAAGTGTATTCTCAAATTGAGTTACACTTAAATGTAGCTAAGATACAACGGCCTGCGCCGTCGTATCTTAGCTGTCTAGTTCCGCCGGCCGCTAGGGGCGTGAACGCTGATTTACGCCTAGAATGCGTAAATCAGCGAGATATACGCCGATTCACGAACGTACGCTTGCCCGTCGCAGTAAAGATACACCGTTTACGTAAGGCGTTTTCAGGAGTAAAGTTAGTCGAACAAATAGTTGGCCTAGCCAATGTTAAGTATGGACATCGTTCCCACGTCGAATTTTGAAAATTTTACGTCGTTTGCGTAAGTCGTCCGTGAATGGGGCTGGACGTAATCTACGTTCACGTCAAAACCAATACGTCCTTGCGGCGTACTTTGGAGCAATGCACACTGGGATATGTCCACGGACGGCGCATGTGCCGTTCGTTAAAAACGTCAATCACGTCAGGTCACGAATCATTTACATAAAACACGCCCCCCTGTTCCTCATTTGAATTAGGTGCGCTTAGGCCGGCCCATTTACGCTACGCTGCCGTAACTTAGGAGGCAAGTGCTTTGTGAATACAGCACTTGCCTCTCTGACTTACGGCGGCGTAGCGTAAATACAATACGCTACGCCGGGTCAAAATTACGCCGCACTACCTGAATCCAGCTAATAGTGATCTATAGTAAAAAGCAGCACACATTACACATTGTTAGGCATACATTTACCCCTTAATTACCTGAGATGTTAACCCCTTCCCAGCCAGTGTCAATAGTACCGTAACAGTGCACAGTATTAGCACTGATCGCTGTATTAGTGTCACCAGTGATGTCAGTGGCAGTCTGTTCCTCCCAGCGCCAGTTAGTGTCAGATTTTCTGCCGCACTATTGCAGTCCCATTATAAGTCGCTGAAAAAAAAAATCCAGTATATATACCATAGTTTGTAGATGCAAACCAATCAATATACACTAATTAGTTTTTTGTTTTTTTTACCAAAGACATGTAGCAGAATACATTTTGGCCTAAATATATGAATATGTTTAAGTTTTATAGCAGAAAGTAAAAAATATAATTTTATTTTGCAAAAATGTAGGTCTTTCACAGCCGAGTGTATCTATCACTCTCAGTGCCATCATGGGGCCCCCAAATTCGGGGCAGCATGGGCTCAAGCACCAGCTGCTTTGGGGAAAGTGCAGGGGCCCCCCATGCAGCTAGGGCCCTGGGCAGTACCCAGGTGTGCCCTTTCATTAAGACAGCCCTGGCTACAGGTAACTACAAGTAACGACATCAGTTTGGCTCTTATGTGGGCCCTTAGTGCCTCTACTGATCTGTTCTGCACATGAACTGCTGGCTGGCAGAGTGGAACATTTCTGGTATTCCCCCGGTGTGATGGATAATTCAGCAACCCAAAGACGTATGTTCTTCTTCCTCTGACATATTTAGAAATAAAGTCATGAAAACATTTACTAGACGGAACGGTTTTCCTTCCCTGGAAGCCGAGCCAAAGTGGTTGCAACCACAGAGAGACGAGTGAAGGATTTTTGGAGAGTTGTATCATATAGGAAAATAGGTTTTGATTGTAAAAATGTTAATATTCAGGAAGCTTTGCAGCACAGCCTGACCCCTCAAAACTTTGATGTCTTCAATAAATCAGTGAAACATAAAAAATGAATTACTAATTCTTCTGACCATTCCTATTCATAGCGGAGCTTGTCTGTTTTACACTGTATATTCACATTTACATACAAACACCAATAGGGTAACTATAGATTTGAAACAAATTACTGTGGTAATTTAAAGGGTAACTCCACTTTTATGGGGAACAAATAGCCGCCCGGCACTTAGACGCCACTGCGCATGCTCCGCTGCGCAATAGCCAAGCATTTTTGGGCTTTCCCGAGCAGCGGCGGCGCATGTGCAGTGTGCCTGTCGGGGCCATCAGCAGCCATTTTTTTTAAGGTGCCACAGCCGATGCGTTGCTCTCCACCCAGTCCCAGGGCAGGGCGACCTGGCAGCGCCTGCTGCTGTGACTCGTAGGAGTCGGACTCCTGTGATGATCATGTGAGTAACTGACTGCGACTCACATTCTGCAAGCTGTGATGGCTGCACGGCGCCCCTGTTGCCCATGACGCCCTGTGCAGCCGCACAGCTCGCACACCCCAAAGGCCGGCCCTGACAGAAGTTTTGGATATTTATTTGCACATTTGCTGTTTGATAGTATTTGTGTTGGTTTATACTTATGCATTGTTATAGGCTTTATTTTGTTTTTTTAGCATTGATTTATAATGCAATGAGAATATTATTACATTTAATATTTGTAGTTTGATGTTGTTTAGGATTGAGCAGTGCGACACCTTTTCTATTTATTTACTCTCAGGTAATGTGGGAATACATTTGGGTCCGGATTCACAAAGCACTTGCGCCGATGTATCTCGAGATACGCCGCGTAAGTGCAAATATGCGCCGTTGTATCTGTGCGCCTGACTCAGAAACTAAGATACGCCTAAAAATAGGCTTCATCCGACCGACGTAACTTGCCTACGCCGGCGTAGAGTGGGCGCATATTTACGCTGGTCGTATTTGGCGCTCCCATTGATTTTTTATTCACATATGCAAATGAGGGAGATACGCCGATTCACGAACGTACGTCCGTCCGACGCAGTGCGCGTAACGTCATACGTCCGGCGCAAAGTTATGCCCCATAAAGGAGGTGTAACTCAGCAGCATCCATGCAAAGGGAACACAAGCCGACGTATTTTACGTAGTTTACGTAGGACCAGGGCTGTCTTTACCACAGGGCAAATGGGGCAGGTGCCCTGGGCCCTGTCACTGTTGGGGGCCCAAAGCAACCCCCAGGGCCCCAGATGGCAACCCCCCCTTTTTTTTATTTATTTTTAAATAAAATAAAAAAATTATATATTTTTATTAAAGGGACAATTTTTTAATATATTTTTATTTTATTTTTTATTAAAGGGCCAATTTTTTTTTAGAGAGATAGTTCCCCAGGGCCCCGGATGACAACCCCCCTTCTTTATATATATATATATATATATATATATATATATATATAAATGTTTATTATTATTATTATTATTATTATTATTATAGGACCCAGAGGTCCCCAGGGCCCCGGATGGCAACCCCCCTTTTTTTTAATAAAAAACATTTTTTTTATATATTTTATTTCTTTTTTTCTTTTTTATATATATATATATATATATATATATATATATATATATATATATATATATATATTTATTATTAAAGGGCTCAGAGGTCCCCATGTGGCAAACACCCTTTATCTTTTTTATAAATGTTTATTTTTTTATTTTTGTTTATATATTTATTTTTTATTTAAGGGCCCAGAGGTCCCCAGGGCCCTGGATGGCAACCCCCCCTTTTTTTTATAAATGTTTCTTTATATATATTTTTTATTAAAGGGCCCAGAGGTCCCGGATGGCAACCCCCTTTTTTTTGTAATTTATTTTTATTAAAAAAAAATATTAAAGGGCCCAGAGGTCCCCAGGGCCCCAGATGGCAACCCCCTTTTTAAAATATATTTTTTATTTATTTTTTTCTTTTTATTAAAGGGCCCAGAGGTCCCCAGGGCCCCGGATGGCTACACCCCTTTTTTATATATATTTTTCTTTATTTCTTTCTTTATTTCTTTTTTTGTAAAGGGCCCCCCGCTTCATAATTTGCGGCAGCCCCCCCCTGCTTCTCAATTTCAGGCGGCAGCACCCCCCATCCCGGTTCTCTGCTCCAGGGGGCCCATGCCTGAAGCTGTGTAAGTGGCCCCATAATTCCTGATGGCGGCCCTGTCGCCCGTTAAGCCCCTGTGCTGCCCACAAATCAGGCTGAAAATCATCAGCGGCACGCAGCCAGTGACAGTACTGCTTCCCTTCCCAGTGTTTTAAAATGTACAGCACCCCTGGCTTCCCTTTAGACGCGCACTTCTCCCTTCCTGCCACTGGGTGCTGCTTGCATATAAAAGTGAATTAGAATGTGATTTTATAACATCCCCAGTTTGCTCTTCCTGAGGCTGACTTCTTCATGTCCTGCTCCTCAAGGTATGCCACTGTTTGCTAATCTATATTGTAAATTAAAGTTTTCTGTAGAGTGTGCCCAAAGTCTTTATAATATTTGATGATTCACTGCAGGTCTGGTCAGTGTTTTAAAAAGTTCCTCTATTTTACACATGGCATGGCATGGGGTCACAGCACCGTCTGTTCATTCTGCTTTAGCACCATGGGACCCCATGCCATGCCATGTGTAAAATAGAGGAACTCTTTAAATCACAGGCCAGACCTGCAGTCCAGGCTGAGTAAAGCCTCAGAGTACATGACATTACTGTCTGTATTTAACTGCTTGATGGGCTTATTTTGGGCCAGGCTGGTTCACATGTATGTGTTTTGGCGGCTCACATTTGCGCAGGCACAGCAGCCCATTCATTTGAATGGGCCGCCATGCCTGCGTTTCCTGCAAAGAAAAGCGCATGCCTCATGTAATAGGCTGCGCACACGGCACGCCTATGCCCATCAAGCACTGAAATACAGCACTGTCTGTCCATTCTGCTGTCTGCTGTGACTTATCTGCAGTTCCCGCACTGTCAAACTTGCTGCATTTTTAGATGTTTAGGTCACGCTTTTAAAAACACAGTGCGTTTGTGTGTGCAAGAACTGCAGGTAAGTAGCATGGTGCAAAAGCAGAATGGATTTCAAGGCAACTGTATTTTTAAAATGCTGAATGCACCTTTTTTCTGCAGGAAACAAAGGCATGGCAGCCCATTCAAATCAATGGGCTGCTGTACCTGCACAAATGAGGACCGCCAAAACATACATGTGAACCAGCCAGGCCCAAAATAAGCTGGAGGGGGGCCCAAAAAAAATGTTTGCCCTGGGCCCAAACCATATTAAAGACGGCCCTGCGTAGGACGTGAATATGACTAGGCGTAGGTTACGTTCACGCCGTAGGCAGTGACCCGGCGTATCTTAGGGAGTAGTTCCGATGTGATTCTGAGCATGCGCACTGGGATGCGTCCACGAGACGGCGCATGCGTTGTTCGTTATACGTATCTGTCTGGCTCTCGGCCCATCATTTGCATGGGGTCACGCCTCATTTGCATGGCTCACGGCCACTTCCACATACGCCGGCTTACGCCTAGGAAACCCAGCGCAGTTTTGGCAGCACTGGCTTTGTGAATCCAGTGCTTGCCTCTCTCTGCGCTGCGTCGGCGTAGCGTAAAGGAGATACGCTACGGCGGCATAAATATGCACCGCTGTATGTGAATCCGGGCCTTGGTGTTTTGCAGCAGCTCCAGGATTAGGTGATTCAGTAATAGGATAGCGGCAGCGCATGAGTTACCGTATTTATCGCGGTATAACGCGCTCCCGCGTATACCGCGCACCCCTAAAGTGGCCCCCGAAATGCCTGTAAAAAAAAATGTTATATGATTTTATTACTTACAGTTTTGGTGTCTTCCCAGCGTCCATCGTACGGTCCGGCGTCCGTCTGCGGCCTTGATGGTGTCCTCCCGGCTTCTCCAGCGCGCACCTCAAGTCGAGTCCCCGCTTCCCGCGCTCAGTTCGAACGCCTCCGCCGACATATACCGAGTGCAGTACACTCGGGTACATTCGACAAGGCTCGGCGTCGCTCGCGCTCTCGCTCTGTGACGTTTATGCCTGAGCACGAGCGAAGCCGAGACTAGCCGAATGTACCCGAGTGTACTGCACTCGGTATATGTCGGCGCAGGATTTCAAACTGAGCGCGGGAAGCGGCTATCGGCGTATATCGCGCACCCACGATTTTCCCCTTATTTTAAGGGGAAAATAGTGCGCGATATACGCCGATAAATACGATAGTTTATTTATTACATTTTCTCAGTATATATAGAACGTATTTTCTTTTCTGCTAAATACTTTGCACAACCTAGTTTTGTACCATGAAATCCTATTTCTTAACAAAATATAGCATGTTGTGTGGCGCACTACGATATCAAGTTTATCAGAAGTGATTTCCCAGCATTAAAATGCCTCCTGAAAACCATTTTCACAGGTTAGGTATCTTATTTAAAATCGCATCTGACACAGATCTAATTTCTGCGCTCAATAACATCATCATTAAAGAGTCACACATCACCAACAACATGTTTATCATCTTAACATCCTTCCCTAGGATTCAATTTAGATTACAGCCTGTAAAATCACCGCGGTCCGGCCTTTAAAAAATGATCACAGTCAGACTCTTTCTGTAGAATGAACGCTCAACTCCGGAGAGAAGACCCTTTCCAAGTGCAGTTCAATTACATGACTTTAACACGGGGGATTCTAGTAATAGACAACGCTGCTTGTGCCTGAAAGAAGGAATATACTACAGAGAGAACACACACAGAGGCAGGCACAGATAATACAGAGCTCTTACCTATAGCAGCTATTTAACCAGCTCCGGAAAATTGAGATGTGGGAATTCATTGGTTGCTATAGGAAACTACTTTACTTTTTCTGAAAGGCATTTGCCAGTGCTAAGTGATGACAATGCATTATGCACGCCAGTGGCGACTGGTGCTCAAATTTTTTTGAGGGGCAAACAAACTGAAAAAAAAAAACCCCCCATCAATTGCACTCAATTGCATCCACTGTGCCCATCAAGCTCAGCCACTGTGCCCTTAAAACGCAGCCACTGTGCCCATCAAGCACAGCCACTGTGCCCATCAAGCGCAGCCACTGTGCCCATCAAACACAGCCACTGTACCCATACATTGCCGCCACTGTGCCATCAAATGCAGCTACTGTAACCATCAATTGTTGCCAGTGTGCCCATCAATTGCCGCCAGTGTGCCCCATCAATTGGCGCCAGTGTGCCCCATCAATTGCCGCCAGTGTGTGCCATCAATTGCTGCCAGTGTGCCCATCAATTGCTGAAAGTGTGCCCCATCAGTTGCTGCCAGTGTGCCCCACATAGGCGTGCGCACAGGGTGTGCCAGGTGTGCCCAGGCACACCCTAATCACCCTGTGCAAAACAGTATCCCCCTATTGATCTGGCTCCTCCTCCTTCCTCCCACAGCACTGCCGGCTTCCCTCCTCTCCCACCTGTTGTTGCTGTGGATGTTTTAGGATGAGTGCAGGAAGGGGCCAGTAAATATGCCATTTACCGGCCCCTTCCTTCTCTAAATGAACATCGTAAGTGTTCATAGAGTGTGTTTGAGCTTTGGGGTGCACACCCTAATGCCAAACGCTGCGCACACCTATGGTGCCCCATCAATTGCTGCCAGTGTGCCCCCCCGCCTGGAACTTAGCTGTCTCGGGTCACGGCGTTGTCCTCCACGCTCCCTCCGAGTCCTCGATGTCTTCTCCCGTCCTCCCTGATAGGCGTCCAATCACAGCGCCTGTCGCTTCAGGCAATCAGGTGACAGGTAACCAGACCCGGTGCACCTGATTGGCTGAGAGGCTGCTCAGTGTTAGGGAAACTATTTATTCGCTTCTCTAACACAACACTGTGTAAACAGCGAACGCACAGCATTGCACCCATTCTTTACCAATTTGGAAGCCTATTAGTGCCAAAGGCTCTAATCAGGACGCCTATTAGAGCCAACGGCTTCCTAAAAATTCCCCACCACTGTAATTCAGATGCCCGACACCTGAATAGGGGGCCGGACACCTGAATAGGGGGCGGCAGTGGCAACAATAGATAGATTCATGTAAGAAATCTACATCCTTCTTTGTAGAGTGGGTTACAGGGCATGGTCAGTTTAATGCAAGGTGGATTCGTTTGGCGCCAGACACTTCTTGAATGCAAAGAGATTTATTGTCACTTAAACAGAACTGTGGGAGAGTGGGTTAGGACCAGGACACCCTTAAAGCGGTTGTAAACCTTAATTTTTCACTTTTACCTACAGGTAAGCCTATAACAAGGCTTACCTGTAGGTAAAAAGAATATCTCCTAAACCTGTACGGTTTAGGAGATATTCCCCTCGCAATGCGGGCGGCGCATGCGCAGGAGGGATCCACGGCGGAAGATCCGGCAGCCGCCGGACCTTGCCGATTTTAAATCTCCCGCGCGCACGCGCGGGAGTGACGTCATCGCCGCTCCAGCCAATCACAGCGCTGGAGCGGCGCCGCTCCAGCCAATCACAGCGCTGGAGCGGCGATACCCGGAAGACACGCCGGAGCAAGATGACATCTCGCTCGGCGTGAACCAGGTAAGTGTTGTTCACCTCGTTTTGAGGTAAGTATTTCATAATCAGCTATTATGCGGTGCATACTAGCTGATTATGCATTTTGCCTTGCAGGTAAAAAAAAAAAAAAAAATTGTATATGCGGTTTACAACCGCTTTAAGTAGATGCTATGTTAAGGCTGCATTCACACCTGAGCGGTTTTGACCGCGATTTGCCGCGACAAAACGCAGCGTTTTTTACTGCGATTTTGTACAGGTCTAGGGTCACCAATGTAAGGCACCCAAACGCCCAAATGCACAAAAAAGGGTCCAGAACTTGTTTGGGCTTCAGGCGTTCGGCGTCAGGCGTTTTGTAGTGGAGATGTGAACCATCTCCATAGAGAACAATGTATTTTTTCTCCTCTAGGGTTTTGGGGCGTCGCGCTTCGGGCGACAAAACGCTCAGGTGTGAATGCAGCCTAATTGGCAGACTCTGAGACTTCTATAGGCAGACAGCCATGCAGGGTAAGGTATCCAGCTAGACACCACGTCTGCATGAGTAGGAACGCTGTCTCCTATGGCAACAATCTTGTAACAGTTTCTAACAAAGGTTTCAATGAACTCTCCCACTTCTTCTACAGTCTCCTATTGTAGAACTTCACTCTATCTCCTTTTGTAGAACTGAACTCCCAGTCTTTCACTAGACTTCATGATCCACTCGCCACTGGATCCCCAGAACTCTTTCAGGAGGGTTAAAGCCACAGGGATGCAAGTGATTCCGAGCAAGAGCACAATGGCAGCGAAGGCATCCCATGCATCCGTCCACCCAATTCGTCCAACTGTACATAAAAGTGGCAGCCACCCCAAAATGGGCTAAGTGACCTAGGTAACATGAACAGCCTGTTTTAACCTCTAAAACCCCATCACACCACAACCATGTGCATTGCATGCAGATGAAGGATGGTTTCGGCAAAGCCCTATTAACATGAATAGGTCACATTAGGTGGGTGGTACATGACAAGGAATCATTTGTGAGGATGCAGGATGCAAGCAAGCTGACTTTGCAACTTGGGGGAGCGGTGAAAAAAAATGGCTCATTCGACTGGTGTATGTGGTCCTGCTGGAGATTCTGTAATGCTGAAGACAGCATTTGTTTACATTGGGCCAGATTCTCGTAGATCGGCGTATCTTTGCGCGGGCGTAACGTATCCGATTTACGTTACGCCTCTGCAACTTAGACGGGCAAGTGCTGTATTCTCAAAGCACTTGCTCCGTAAGTTGCGGCGGCGTAGCGTAAATTGGCCGGCGTAAGCCCGCCTAATTCAAATTTGGAACAGGGGGCGTGTTTTATGTAAATAACTTGTGACCCGACGTGATTGACGTTTTTCATGAATGGCGCATGCGCCGTCCGTGGAATATCCCAGTGTGCATTGCTCCAAAGTACGCTGCAAGGACGTATTGGTTTCGACGTGAACGTAAATGACGTCCAGCCCCATTCACAGACGACTTACGCAAACAACGTAAAATATTCAAAATTCAACGCGGGAACAACGTCTATACTTAACATTGGTACGCCGCATGTACGCCACCATATAGCAGGGGTAACTTTACGCCGGGAAAAGCCTAACGTAAACGGCGTATCTGTACTGCGTCGGCTGGGCGTACGTTCGTGAATTCGCGTATCTAGCTGATTTACATATTTCTAGGCGTAAATCAGCGTACACGCCCCTAGCGGCCAGCGTAATATGCAGTTAAGATCCGACGGCATAACAGACTTACGCCGGTCGGATCTAATAGAAATCTATGCGTAACTGATTCTAAGAATCAGGCGCATAGATACGACCGCTCAGACTCAGAGATACGACGGCGTATCTGGAGATACGCTGTCGTATCTCTTTTGAGAATCTGGCCCATTGTATCAAACACACAAAATCAGTGGACAACTGACAGATCAATTCAGACATGTCCTTGTGTTTTTAACTATTAGGCCGGGTACTAACGAGCAAACATGTACGGTGAAACCGGTCCGTCGGACCGTTTTCACCGTACATGTCTGCCAGAGGGCTTCTGTATGATGGTTGTACTAACCATCGTACAGAAGTCCGCGCGTAAACATTACGCGGGGCGTGTCCGCGTCGTCGCCGCGATGATGACGCGGCAATGACGCGGCGACATGGGCGGGCCTGCCATTTAAAGGCTTCCACGCATGCGTCGAAGTCATTCGACGCATGCGAGGGACGGCGGGCGCTCGGACATGTACGGTAGGTCTGTACTGACGACCGTACATGTCCGAGCGGGCAGGATTCCAGCGGACGGTTTTAAAACACGTCCAGGAATATTTGCCCGCTGGGAAAAGGCCCGGCGGGCAAATGTTTGCTGGAATTCGGCCCGCTCGCGCCTACACACGACCGAACATGTATGCTGAAACTGGTCCGCGGACCAGTTTCAGCATACATGTTTGGTCGTGTGTACGGGGCCTTAGGGAGGTAGGGATTAATTTTATATATATATATATATATATATATATATATATATATATCTATATACTGTATATAGGTGTATACTATATTACCAAAAGTATTGGGACGCCTGCCTTTACACGCACATGAACTTTAATGGCATCCCAGTCTTCGTCCGTAGGGTTTAACATTGAGTTGGCCTACCCTTTGCAGCTATACAGATTCAACTCTTCTGGGAAGGCTGTCCACAAGGTTTAGGAGTGTATCTACGGAATGTTTGACGGTTCTTCCAGAAGTGCATTTTAAGGTCAGGCATTGATGTTGGACGAGAAGCCCTGGTTTGCAGTCTCCGCTCTAATTTATCCCAAAGGTGTTCTATCGGGTTCAGGTCAGGACTCTGTTCAGGCCAGTCAAGTTTCTCCACCCCAAACTCGCTCATCCATGTCTTTATGGATCTTGCTTTGTGCACTGGTGCACAGTCATGTTGGAACAGGAAGGGGCCATCCCCAAACTGTTCCCACAAAGTTGGGAGCATAAAATTGTCCAAAATGTCTTGGTATGCTGATACCTTAAGCGTTCCCTTCACTGGAACTAAGAAGCCAAGCCCAACCCCTGAAAGACAACCCCACACCATAATCCCCCCTCCACGAAATGATTTGGACCAGTGCACAAAGCAAGATCCATAAAGACAAAGAGGGGCGAGTTTGGGGTGGAGGAACTTGGCTGGCCTGCACTCTCAACCCAATAGGACACCTTTGGGATGAATTAGAGCGCTGACTAAGGACTAAGACTGGGATGCTATTAATGTTCATGTGCGTGTAAAGGCAAGTGTCCCAATACTTTTGGTAATACAGTGTGTGTATATACTGTATATCTTTATTTTTTAAAGGTTGAGTTTATCTAAAATGACTGCGGCTCTATGCTTTCCTGCAACTTTAGAAGCCCTCAGTGCATACCGGAGTTCTTTAAATTTTCCTAACCGAAAAGAAAACACAACATAATATACAATTTCGAAGTCGACATCTACTATCTTGACCACATGTCATTTGCTGAAACATTTACATTTTTGAGACATTAAGAAAGCTTTGATTGCATCGAATTTGAGTCTGAAGGAAACACACATCCATCAAATCCAGCATTTCTGGAGGATTTGCCTATGGCAAAGAGTTCTGTTAAATAACATTCATTAAAGCACATCACTGTACCTATTAATACCCTAAAGGTTTAGAAAGTCATCCGAGTTCTTTAGAAAAATGAAACTTGGCTCTTCATCCATCATACACAAGGGGACATGCTCTTCAGTCTTAAAACACTTATAGTAAAAAATCACTTTCCTAAGATGAGGATAACACCGCCCGAGAGACCAAGTGCCTCCTACTTTTTTTTTCTGGCTCTCCTGTTAAATGTGAAAATGATCTCTTTACATCTCTAAATGTAGCTTTATTGCTTTTATTTAAAGAATATTTTCTTTAACAATTCTTAAGGGGGATGCAACCACATTTCACTTGGTATGTTGGTCGTATACTTTTCGAAATTGTTATCTGTTTTGGAGGTAAACATTAAATGCTAGTTTCTGCTATCTTCGAGTGCTTTGGGTTCTAACGCTGGCAATTTTGGAGCTTTCCATGGACTTTCAACCATACCAATCTGCCTCTCACATTGTATTTTTCTTCTCAGTTTAAAGTGACCCTTGGAAAAAAGAAATGTTCCTGGACTGCCGCACTCTGATAGGCGATTTATTGAAACAAAATGAACAAAGGAAAAAATCCAAAGCTGTATAACATCCAAAAATTCATGCAACACTGCAATCAATGGTAGAAAGTGGACATAGGGGACAGAAAAGCTAACATGTTTCACATCATGGATAGATGCTTAGGGGTAGATCTACGTACCTCGGCGCATTAATACGCTGGGCGCAGCGTATCTAAGATACACTACGCCGCCGCAAAAATTTGCGCCGTAAGTTACGGCGGCGTAGTGTATCTTTGGCGGCGTAATGGCGCGGAATTCAAATGGATGTAATGGGGGCGTGTTTTATGTTACTACATCGTGACCCGACGTAAACATTTATTTTTTAACTGCGCATGCGCCATTCGTGGGGGTATCCCAGTGCGCATGCTCGAAATGAACCCGGAACAAGCCAATGCTCACGACGGTGACGTCATTCTACGCAAATCCCTATTCGCAAACGACTTACGCAATCAACGTTAAAAATTCAAAATTGTACGCGGGAACGCCGGCCATACTTAACATTGAGTACACCTCATAACAGCAGCTTTAACTATACGCCGGAAAAAGCCGAACGCAAACGACGTAAAAAAATGCGCCGGACGGACGTTCGTGGATCGCCGTAAAAAGCTAATTTGCATACTCAACGCGGAATTCGACGGAAACGCCACCTAGCGGCCGCCGAAAAATTGCAGCTTAGATCCGACGGCGTACTAAGACGTAGGCCTGTCGGATCAAGTCGAGATGCCGTCGTATCTTGTTTTGTGGATACAAAACAAAGATACGACGCGCAAAATTTGAAATTACACGGCGTATCAAGAGATACGCCGGCGTAATATCTTTGTGGATCCGCCCCTAAGTCATAGCTATGACTAAGCATCTATCCATGATGTGAAACATGTTCGCTTTTTTGTCCCCTATGTCCACTTTCTACCATTGATTGCAGTGTTGCATGCATTTTTGGATGTTATACAGCTTTGGATTTTATCCTTTGTTAATTTGTTGGGGGGCATGTTGGGGGGCATGCTTGTATAAGAGTCTGGTATGGATTTTGGAGTAGACCCCATACCATTTTTTTTAAATGTTCGATGGGGTTCCCCTTAAAATCCATACCAGACCCTAAAATGCCTGGTATGAATTGGAGGGGGACCCCCACACAATTTTTTTCCCAATTTTTTATTGCCGGCATTCAGCTGATGAGTCAGTCGTTGGTAAGGATTCGGCGGCAGGCTTATTGGCCCTCTCCCTAACAACCAGCTAATGTTAAAGACGCCGGTGGTGCATCTGAGCCGCATCAAAATCGCAGCTTAACTACCTAGCAGCTGCTTTGGAAATTCGCAGTGAAAATTGAGGAAAGATTTGCATCGGATATGTGTGAACCTTACTTTGCAAAGATCTCCTAAAATTGCCTGTTGTGTTTCATCCTGGGACGGAAAGTGAAGGGAAATCCTCCTATTGGGGTTTTTGTTAACTGTACTGTATCCAAATCTGAAAAGCAAATTGTTGGCTACAAATATACATTAAAGTGGAACTAAACCCATTGATTTAAATGTTTCCTAAAAACATTACATTCAAGGCATGACTTAAAAGTCAACTGTCACGGTTGCTAGTCTGCTTATGTTGGCTCTCAACCCAACTGCCAAGCAATCAAATGCCATTTTAAATAACCCCCTTACTGTGGTTCAACTTTGTTTTTATCTAAAGACTGACTAATTAAAATGTACATTATTACAAACTAAGGGCGTTGCCTCCTGGAGTGCCAGATACCCAATTTACCACCAAGCCATCAAATGGCTGGGGTCGCAGTTGATCACATGTGCTATACGATGTCAACTGCATATCAAGCAGAGGATAACATGGCAGCTTCTTTGGTTGTAAAGGATAAGAGGGTTTAGTTCTGCTTTTAAAGGGACTTTATTATAAAAAAATAAAAATTAAATAAATCTGCAGGTATAATGTCCAATCAATTACAAGTGCTCCATCAAATCTCCGGCAGCATTCAAACTCCTGCCATTATGACTAGATCCCTGATTTTTCTGGTGGGCCAAGATTTGAATTTCCAAATAGTGATTAAGCTTGTCTCTTCATCCTGTCCAGTGCATATTCCTATTGGCCATTGAGATAACCATCATAGGAATTCGGGAGAAGGGGATAGGTAGTGGCAGGTTCCAAAAACCACCCAGAAGTGTCAGAACTTTGCTTGTCAGAATTGATTCAACCCTGATGAAGGAGGTGCTCTTGGACATCCCCAAAACACCTTGGTTAATTTTTGAATTGTCCCCTTGACTTTTATTGGATCAAAGTTGTATATGGACCACTTAGCAGTGGTGTGGCACTTCAGTTTCAATTTGAGTTACATGAGTCAGCCATGACAGCAAGGTCTTAGAATTGGCTGCTTTATACCACCATGTATTTATTAAAGGGGAGTTCCACCCACAATTTCACTTTTTAAATATAAATACCCCTGTAATACACAAGCTTAATGTAGTCTAGTAAAGTTAGTCTGTAAACTAAGGTCCGTTTTGTTAGGTTGTTAGAGCATTTAGTTAGTTTATAATCTAGAAATAGACCGTGGCCATCTTAAGTGTGGGCATCATGAAGCCAGACTGTATGACTTCCTGGATTTCAGCCTTGCAGATCTCGCACATGCTCAGTGCTGCACAAGCGATGTAATAGGTTTTAGTCAGGTTTCCATAGCAACGGGAGTGTCAGAGGAAGTTGCCGCCCCTTCTCTATGCAAATAGGCTATTTGCAAGGACTACTGGGATACATGATGCCTTTCCCAGAAACCCTTGCGAATAGCCTTGTGACTTAATAGCCTAGGCTAATAAGGAGGAGGAAGTAATGAAGGACTACAAAATAAAGGTATTTACAAGCAACAAAATAAATAAAAATTGTCCATTCTGAACACTATGAGATTAGGGCATGCAGCACAGACAAACATAAAAAAATGGGTGGAACTCCACTTTAATGACAGACTCACAGAATAAAATGTTGTAAAGTGTAATTTTAAACTGTGTCCAATGTATACAGTTCCTCCTTCCAGTAGACAAAACTGGGCAAAGCAAATTAATCAGACAAGCATGCCTTTAAACTGACTTGTTGTCAGACAATAAATGGCAAAATAATTTTGTAGTACACAGCGGGGGTAAAGGAAATAAAACATGACACGGAAAGGAAATAGCCATAAAAGAATATGGCGTTAAGTAACGAGATTTACTGTGGGTTCGTATTACTATTGACAGGCAATTATGGCGGCAAATTGAAATAAAATTTATTACTTGAATTTTTTTTTCAAAAATGTCATTTGCGTATTAGGTCCTTGCTACACTCTGGTTATCTCACCTTAATAATGTCATTAGAATGTAATGTAATTATTAAGGGTAGCACGGTCATTCATGTTCTGAATTTAATGTATTTTCCATTTGTTAGAACTTCAAAGATGTCCTGAGATTTTACACGTCGCTGTAATGTACAAAAGTTGCCCAGATATATCTAATATTAAAATTTTGTTTTATGTATGGGTTATTTTTTTAAGTGAATATTCCATCTGTTAAGGATGTATATACACCAAACTTCCATTACGTTGTACAGTTACCAAACAGAAAAAGTACTTCAGAGACACATACAGAACATTTATCTACTTATTGTGGAATATCCTATTGGGAAAAATGGCCCTCATTTTGTGTACCCATGCAAGAATCCACAAATAATCACCGGGATAGGAAAGCACAGATAGCAGTTTAAAACATTGTCAGATGTTTTAACATTTCTTAACTGTACTAAAAATGTGTTTTTGTCCCCATTGGAAAGTTTTCCTATTGCTTCCTGTCCAGACAGGAAGTGAGGTTAAGCCTCCCAAATAGGGACACAGACAGCAATGGAAACCTGACAGAGGTTTCTGTTTCATGCGCTTTTCAAAACAACAATTGTTTTTTAGCCAGAGAAGTGTTTAAATATTTGACCAATTTAATAATTACAGTTCGCTTGTTTCATTGAAATGATAATTTTAGAGGTTACCTTAATAAAGTATAACTAAATTCTAGGAGAATGCTAGGAGTTAACATTACATTTCACTCTTTTTACACTGTTTACACAATTTCTTCCATCGCGCCCATATACTTCCTATTCACCCCTGGCATTCTGTTGAAAATTTTAGGGCTTTCACCCTCCCATTGACTATTTCTTAATAAAATCTAAGGTTGCAGCTCCTGTATTGTAGCACATTGTCCATCATGGTAACATACTACCACCCATTGCATATCCATAACACGGGTAAGGCGTGGTTTTTAGCGTGCAGGGTTGCATTGGCAGTCTATTAAAAAAAATGGGATGCTTTTGGTCAAAACACATGAAGGCCAGGTCAGTTTTTAGGAGGACCTGATCAGACACCAGCCTAAAAAAAAGGAATGGGAATCTGGCCCCTTCTGTCTAAGTGGATCAGATCAAAGTTATTGCACAGAGTGACCCCTTACATTCTCTCCTGGTGTCCCCTGCCAGTGCTGTCTGCTCCTCCCCTTCTACGTGTATCCCCATAGCAAGCCACTTGCTATGTGGGGAACAGGTCCGGGCAGGCTCCTGAGATGGGCTGTGTGCATCCATAGACACACACAGTGTGGCTCTGCCCAACCCTCTCGCCCCCCCTGACAAGAGGACCGACTACCTCCTATTATAGGCAGTTACCATTATGGAGTCACGGCACATCATTCTGCTAGTAGGGTGTGCCATACAAGATAGCTAGTAAGCTTGTCATGCTGTTGATAAAAAGAAGGCAAAAAAAAATTAATTTTCAGGAAAAGTCTTTCAGTGAATCTATAGCTCTTTCCTGTTACTCTTTAAAACATTTACTTACAGTAAAATATTATTAATTTGCAGGTGCATATATTTCAGTAATTCAACTCAAAAAGTATATTTTATATAGATGTGTTACACACAGAGTGATATATTTAGAAGGGAAATCTAAGGAAAAGGTAAGTGAACCAACAATGCACTAGCTTAACGGAACTCCTTTAATGATCATGTTGGTTTTTACAACTCAGGGCACTGTTTCCATTTCTTTTTTTCCCCAAACTCTAATGAAATGTCACATTGGGGCTGTTTACTAAAGTTGGAGAGTGCAAATTCAGGTGCATAGAAACCAATTCGATTCCAGGTTTAATTGCCAAACCTTAAAGGGGTTTTAATGGTTTGTTTTTTATTTTCTAAATAGGTTCCTTTTAATCATTGTTGGTTCACTTACCTTTTCCTTCCATTTCCCTTCGAAATGTTTTTTTTCTTTGTCTGAATTTCTCACTTCCTGTTCCTCCTCAGTAAGCTTTCCCCCATCATCCGAGCCATTCTGGCTGGGGGTTAGTCAGCGTGCTCGCCCCCTCCCTTGGGCCTAGATCCCTGCGGGGAGACACTGTGAACCTAATAGGAAAAAAAAAAAAAAACCTTTACAACCCCTTTAATTGAACTAGCTGAAGTTAGAAGCTGAATGGCCACCATGCACAGCTCCCCAAATCATCACAGACTATGAGCAATTTTGCATTTCATTTGGAAAAAAGGTACCAGAGTCTGGAGGAAGAGTGGAGAGGCACAGAATCCAAGTTGCATGAGGTCAAGTGTAAAGTTTCAACAGTCAGCGATGATTAGGGAAACCGTGTCATCTGCTGGTGTTGGTCCACTGTGTTTTATCAAGTCCAAAGTCAGCTAGTCAAGTCATGTTATACTACACAAGGAAAAATTGTTTGAAAACTAAAAACGTTATCTTATGTACACATGATTATCACTGAACAGTTCTGTTTAAAGCCCTAATCTGCTTTAATTGGAGCAAAGTTGTTCTTTAATTAAAGGGAACCTCCAAACAACTAATGAAATCAATCAGTAACAACAAACTGTTAAGACTATTAATTATTAATTTATTATTAATTTATGCTGTTAATGATTAATTCGTCATCAATTGTAGTTTTGCTTAACTCCTTCCATACAGGGCATTTTCACCCCCTTCCTGCCCAGACCAATTTTTAGTTTTCAGCGCTGTTGCACTTTGAATGACAATTGCGCAGTCGTGCAACACTGTACCCAAACTAAATCTTTATGTTTTTTTCCCCACACAAATAGACATTTTGTTTGGTGGTATTTCATAATCTTTGCGTTTTTTATTTTTTGCCCTATAAACAAAAGAAGAGCGACAATTTAAAAAAAAAAACACAATATTTTTTACTTTTTTATTTAATAAATATCACAATTTTTTTAAAAAAAACTTTTTGTTCCCTAAGTTTAGGCCGATACTTGTTCTTCTACATATGTTTGGTAAAAAAATTGCAATAATCTTATATTGATTGGTTTGCGCAAAAGTTATAGCGTCTACAAACTAGGTGATAGATTTATGGCATTTTTATTTTATAAATTTTTTTACTAGTAATGGCGGCGATCTGTGATTTTTTTATTGTGACCGTGACATTGCGGCGAACACACCGGACACTTTTGACACGTTTTTGGGACCATCCACATTTATACAGCGATTAGTGCTATAAATAATGCTGTGTAAATGTGACTGGCAGGGAAGGGGTTAATGCTAGGGGGCGCTGAAGGAGTTAAAATGTTCCCTAAAGTGTGTTCTAACTGTAGGGGGAGGGGACTCACAAAGGGAGGAGACCGATGTGTGTTCCTCTGTACTGGAAACACAGCATTGGTCTCCTCACCTCTGACAGGAGGTGGATCTGTGTGTTTATACACACAGATCCACACTCCTGCCTTGATCACCGGCAATCGTGGACGCCGGGCACACGTGCCAGGTCCCGAGCGGTGCCGCGGGCATGCGTGCGCGACGCCAGCGGCGTACACCCTAGATCGCCGGTAACAAAGGACGTCATATGACGTCCGCCCGGATCGAGGAAGGGTTCCTGCCGGCGTCATTTTGCAATGGCCCAGTAAGGAAGGGGTTAAAGAAAAAAGATCACTTTATTTCCATCATTCGGTGTAGTAACACCTATATTGTAGTTTTCCTCGACCCATGCCTCTAGACCCCTTTTCAGTCTTGTACTCACCCATCCCATGCCATGAGAAACATGTCAGAACTGATGCCTTTGGGAGAGGCAGCAAGGAAGGTGCAGTAGTAGATGTGTTTGGGAACATTTCTCATTACCAGCTAAAAACATACTTCAGAGCTCCAAATGTAAGGTGGATGTTTGTTTTCTGTGAAGTCTATACAACTTTTCCTCTCGTTCTACCTGATATGGCATCAATAAAATCTGATACACATGGTTTTCTAAATGTGAGAGATGGGAAAAGGCCTACAGTGGGCATGGGTGCGGTCCTCTATTGCTGCTTCACAATGCTGAACCGTACCGATTGGACCTAACCTAGAAAAGGGGTATCTAAGGCACTCTCTGTAATTTGTATCTGCCAAAGCTCATCATATGCATGGATGCTGGTCTGAGCCTGGCTCACCCCATCCCACTGATCAAAGTTTACAACAGCCCATACCCATCTCACGCAGGGCCCAGAGATTTGCCATGGTCCAGAGTAGGTCTCTGGGAGTCCAATCGATCATCCAGGGCTCATGTTACATGGAAGCGCAAGTCCCCTAACTTGTGTTCCATGACAGCTTTCCCACTGGCAGGAGCCTGAGCTGAAGATCCTGAGTCAAAGGGGACTCTCTCTCACCACCTGCTCCTGAGCCGATCAGGTTCGCACAAATATCCCTGGATATAGGCTTTGTATGCTACTTCAAACAACTTGTACTCCCGGGCTTAGCCATGAAAGAGGCATTAAAAGAGAAGTGTTGAGCTGTTTTTTTTTTTAATCATACATACCTAGGTGGATGCAGCATCTGTCCCTGCCGCGTACACATGATCGGTCAAAACCGATGAAAACAGACTGAAGGACCGTTTCATCGGTCCAAACCGATCGTGTGTGGGCCCCATCGGTCAGTTATCCTTCGGTCAAAAAAAAGAGAACTTGCTTTAAAATTGAACCGATGGACGACTAAACGATAGGTCAAAACCGATCGTTAGTATGCAAAAGCATCGGTCAAAAGGCCACGCACGCATGCTCAGAATCAAGTCAACGCATGCTTGAAAGCATTGAACTTCGTTTTTTTTCAGCACGTTGTGTGTTTTACGTCATCGTGTTCTGACATGATTGTTTTTTTAACCGATGGTGTGTAGGCACATCAGACCATCAGTCAGCTTCATCGGTTATGACCGATCGTGTGTACGCGGCCTAAGACTAAGAACCGAGCCAATCGCTCGGTTCTCAGAGCTCCCTGAGCAGAAAGCTGGTGACTGTCAGTCAGCGGCTGTCTGATCTGCCCCCCCCCCCACGCTCACTGGATCGCTGGGCTGTGGAGGGGGTGGGAGCAGCCGGCTCAGGCTCTCAACGGCCCACTGAGAGGCTGTGCCGGGTGCCAGTCCAGGCATGTGGGCAGATCACAACCTTATGATTACGGCCTTTCCCGAGCCTGGATTGGCTCTGTGACGCCAACCAACAGCAGGCTTCAGCTGTCTGCTAGAAACAGATCGCAGGAGTACAGAACAAACTGCATTCCTGCGATCCTCAGGAGAAGTACAGTCAAATGAGCTTTGTCTTTTGTTCTCCTTCAAGTGTCTTTTCTTTGAGTTCATTGAAATATTGAGAAGAGGTACTAAAAATTCCACAAAGCTGGTAATACAATCCATTATACAGTATAACAGAACAAAGTCCCATTAACTATAGGGGGGGGGGGGTTGCTATGGAGCTACTTACTGAGCAAAGTCCTCATAGTGTCCTGGCCCTAGGCTTTATGGTTTGTCATTCCCCAGGAGGATGTGCTTCCTCATTTCTGCTGCTTTTTGCTGTTCCCTCTGCAGACCAACTACTGATTAGCTCCTCCTTTTCCCTCTATAAAAAAAGACAGGACTGGACGAATGAGAAGAACACACCTCAAAAGGGGAGGGGCTAAACATTAAAGGGAAACACCTGCCTATAGGTGTGTTTAGGAACACCTCTTAAAGCGGGGGTTCACCCCAAAAAAAAATTTAACATGACATTCAGCCGAGTTGTCACGCCGTATAGAGCCGACTCGCAGTCCGGCTTCTTTCAGGAACTCGTGACGCGCTGTATGCGCCGGTCGGAAGGATGTCAATCAATTAGGAACGCCCAGTCCCGCACATTACATACCCAGAAGCGGAGGTGAAAATACGGTATGTACGGCACTGAAAAAAAAAAACAGGCGATTGTCATTCTGACAACTCGGCTGAATGTCATGTTAAAAAAAAATTTTTGGGGTGAACCCCCGCTTTAAGGCCCGTACACACGATCGTATATTCCGACAACAATTGTCAGACGGACGTGTTTTTTCGGATAATTTGATTGTCTGTATGCTCCATTGGACAATTCTTGTCGGAATTTGGCTGTGCATGCTCTCAAATTGTCCAAAAACAAATGTGTTCTGTCGGATTATCCTATCGTGTGTACACAAATCCGTCGGACTAAAATCCAAAGTGCAAACACGCATGCTCCAAACCAATGCTAACCATCAGACAACATTAGCAGAAGTTGCCCAAAGGGTGGCGCTAAAGAGCAGAAAAATCACATAGCTTTGTGAATGTTGGATGAACAACTTGTGCCATCTGTACGCAGAACAAGTTCACGGCCAAAGCCCTTCGGACAAAAATCCACGGAATCGCGTGTACGAGACTTTAGTTTTGGCTTCTAAAAACATGTCAAGGCTTGATTTGCATTTAACTCAATGTAACAAACTTTTTTCAAACAAAAAAAAAGTAGAGAGAATATTAATTCAATTAAAACACTAGAGAGGAAACATTCCCTGCTATTTTAGCAGTTACACTTCCGTCATTTTGTAACATGCACCCAGCTGTCGAAGCCATTGCAGCCCGGTTTAATAAATGCATATTTTGTAAAGGTTGAACTCACATCCTCCGCATGTCTTGAGACAAAATGACTTCCTTGGTAGTGTGGGAAAGCACATGGGATTGATTCTTCCTTATTCATCCTTAGAAGGGGGTTTAATGTTCCTGTCTGTCCCATGCCCAGAATTCTCCAAATATCCACATTCCTAAAATGCCATCTCCTTCCTTATTGTCTCTGCTCTTATTTGTTTATCCTCAAAAGAGGCTTTGTAGCAGCCCACGCCAACCCCACATTTTTCTTCTGACGTCAAATGCAGTTGCTCAGTTGAGCGCTCATAAAAATGCTTATATATTTTTTTATATCACAGTTCAAAATAGGTAACTGGATTTAGGAAAATAAAAAAAAGAGTCCGTACCAAATATGAAGGGCACATACAACATTCTTGACTGGAGCCATAGTGTCTGAAGTTTACGAGCCAGATACAGTACATATAAAGCACTGCATTCAGATCCATATTGAATACAGTCTTCTATGAATCTGAACTAGGCAGTATTGTATGCTATGGGTCCATTCACATAGCTGCATTGGGGTCAGTATTTCCCTGTAGCATTTAGCTCTGTGTAGCGCTACTCCCAAAAGGACTGCTGGAAGTTGTTTGTCCTCACTGGTTGCCCTGACCTTACAAGCCCCCCCCACGACACCTCTGACACTCTGGGTTCTTATATATTTCAAGCAAACATAAAATACAGACACTAACAATTAGTAAGAATTGCAAGTCAACACTTTACTAGGAGGTTAAAGGGGTTGTAAACCTTTGTGTTTTTCACCTTAATGCATCCTATGCTCAGCCGCCTGACGAGTCGCGTCCCATTCAATGCAATGGAACCGTTCTAATAGGAGCGAAGCAAGTCGCTCCGACTTAGAAAAAGGTTCTTAAACGACTTCGGGGGTGGCTCGGGGCGACCTGCATTGACTTCTATACAGAAGTCGTTTGCAGGTCGCCTCTGAAGTTGTCTTCAGGGCGACTTGCAGAGTCGCCCCCGAAGTCGTGCCGCGGAAGTGTGAACCGGCTCTAAGTATAACATATTTGTTATTTGAAAAAAAAAAAAACTCTAAGCTTTAGTGTCACTTGAAGTCAGCAGAACTATAAAAGTTATAGGCATAACCCAAATTGAGTGACATTATAGTAAAATGAGATCAACAGTACTCACAATGTAATAAAAATAACAATAAGTGAAATGGCTATAATAAACAGATTTATGACCCCAAAAACAAGAGGTGGAAGAGAAGACTTTTAATCAGTCCACTCCCTCTAGTCCCTGATGCCACAATAAATATGGTGTAAACAATATATAAGGTTTGTGTAGGAGTTCCCTTTTAATAAACAGTTATATATCTAAAAGGTAGTTGGAATCTGCTGCAGGTTCATGAGCAGAGTCTCTTTGATGAAAGGAGGTCCTTGGAGTATGGGTATCCTTGATCTTCAGCTAGCTATGGTGGTGCCCAGAGATGTTACTGTGTATGAGATGTTACTTTGTATTCTATTAGTGCCACGAAAGTCCCAAAAGGTTTTTCCTTTTTCCTCTTCCCCACTTCCCTTGAAGCTTGAGTTTGGATGCCGCTGGTTTCAAGCAGCCACCGGCATCTTCATAACTCGATCTTACTGTCTATATATTCAATGGGATGTTGGCACATTCTACTTTTGATACTATTACTTTAAAAGAGGCCATACTCTCCCCTTTCCAAATTGTCTAGCATTAGCTTAGCACGTAATTTTCAAACTTACAGCACAATTGCTTGCTATCTGGGAAGTCTCCCAGAAAGGCACTACAGCAAAGTGCTGAAAGATTCTTCTCAATGAGACCTGGGCTACTCTACATTCCCCAGATCAAACCGGAAGAAGGATGACATCACCCTCACCTAGATGCCACAGGAGGAAGCCAGGGGAAAAAAAAGAGTAATGAAAAAACCCAGTGAGGGACCAAGCTGGATTAAAGACCCGTTAAAGTAATTGCTCTATACCTGGGATCATCAGCTAGACATAAACATGGTTTGGCATGGGACTGTATCCAATTGTGTCAGTATATCAATACAGCTGGTATCATTATTGTAAAAGAATGTTGTAACAACTTCAGGCACAACTCCAAAAATCCCCATTGTCTCAGTGCATGACACTGAAACTGGGTAGTGGGTGATCAGCAGTGTTAAAATTCTCATTTTATTCATTCAAAGATTCCTGCTTCATATACAGTGCCTTGAAAAAGTATTCATACCCCTCGAAATTGTCCACATTTTGTCATGTTACAAACAAAACTGTATTTTATTGGGATTTTATGTGATAGACCACCACAAAGTGGCGCATAAATTGTCAAGTGGAAGGAAAATGATAAATGGTGTGGCGTGCATTTGTATTCAGCCCCCCCCCCCCCCCGAGTCAATACTTTGCAGAACCACCTTTCTCTGCAATTACAGCTGCAAGTCTTTTTGGGATGTCTCTACCAGCTTTGCACATCTAGAGAGGGACATTTTTGCCCATTCTTCGTTTTAAGAGCTTCTAGCTCAAGCTATGTCAGATTGTATGAAGAGTGTCTGTGGACAGCAATTTTCAAGTCTTGCCACAGATTCTCAATTGGATTTAGGTCTAGACTTTGACTGGGCCAATCTAACACATGAATTTGCTTTGATCTAAACCATTCCATTGTAGCTCTGGCTGTATGTTTATGGTTGTTGTCCTGCTGGAAGGTGAACCTCTGCCCCAGTCTTAAATCTTTTGCAGATTCTAACAGGTTATCTTCTAAGATTACCTGTATTTGGCTCCATCTATCTACCCATCAACTCTGACCAGCTTCTCTGTCTCTGCTGAAGGAAAGCATCCCCACAACATGATGCTGCCACCACCATGTTTCACAGTGGGGAAGGTGTGTTCAGGGTGTTGTGCAGTGTTAGTTTTCTGCCACACAATGTTTTTCTTTTAGACCTGAAAGTTCAATGTTGATCTCATCTGACCAGAGCACCTTCTTCCACGTGTTTCTGTGTCCCCCACATGGCTTCTCGCAAGCTGCAAATGGGACTTTATATGGCTTTCTTTCAACAATGGCTTTCTTCTTGCCACTCTTCCATAAAGGCCAGATTTGTGGAGTGCAAGGTTAATAGTTGTCACAGTTGGACACATTTACCCACCTGAGCTGTGGATCTCTGCAGCTCCTCCAGGGTAACCATGGGCCTCTTGGCTGATTCTTTGATTAATGCTCTTCTTGCTCTGCCTGTCAGTTTAGGTGGACAGCCATGTCTTAGTAGGTTTGCAGTTGTGCCATACTCTTTCCATTTTCAGATGGTGGATTGAACAGTGCTCTGTGAGATGTTCAAAGCTTGGGATATTTTTTTTTTTTTAACCCAAACCCTGCTTTAAAATTATCCACAACTTTATCTCTGACCTGTCTGATGTGTTCCTTTGTCTTCATGATGCTGTTTGTTCACTAAGGTTATCTAACAAACCTCTGAGGGCTTCACAGAACAGCTGTATTTCTACTGGGATTAAATGACACACAGGTGGACTTCTGAAGGCAATTGGTTCCACTGGTGTTTAGTTAGGGGCATCAGAGTAAAGGGGCTGAATATAAATGAACGCCACACTTTTCAGATATTTATTTGTAAAAAAAAAAAAGAAAAACATTTATAATTTTCCTTTCACTTCTTAAATATGTGCCACTTTGTATTGGTCTATCACAGTAAATCCCAATGAAATAGATTTACGTTTCCGGTTGTAACATGACAAAATGTGGACAATTTCAAGGGGTAGGATTACTTTTTCAAGGAACAGTATATAGGGATCTCTATGTACATTGTGCTTTGACATTGTTTAAAGATCTGTCCCTTTTTCTTGGTTATTTTTTTAACATTTAAGAAGGAACCCAATAATCCTCTTTAAATATTAATAAAATTAACTTTGAAAATGGATCTGCTAATTGGTATTGTAGCCAAAGTCTGAAAGTATTCTTCATAGCAGATCAAATTCCACTGCAACCTTTTCATGCTACTGCAATCAAGCAATTCGGAAAAATAGCTTAAAAACATCAAAACAAGCTAATAATTCACAGGAAGCTTTAAATAAATAACAGGAGCAATTAAATAATAAATAACAGGCGCAATTAAATAATTTACTAATTGCTCCCTTGCTGCTGTATAACGTTTAATATCAAGCAGGTAATTAAAGGGACACTATCATTAAGAGCAGACAAAAGTGAAAAAAAAATGTGCATTTTGGACTGAGATGTATCTGCTTAGTAACATCTGAATGATTCTCCGGGGATTAAAGATGACGTTTAATCTTCCTGTATTTTGCTTCCCTGGTTCCTCCGTCCCTGTCATCAACTTAGGCCTTTGAGCCCACCTCGCCAACCCATCAACACTTTCAACACTACACAACCACAGTGTTCATCCAACAACTTTGCCTTTATTCCTGATGGCACAACATTACATGAGACAATTATACTTTTTTATATTCACACAATGATGCTAATATATAGCAGTCTGCATACAAGGGAGTAGAAATGTTTGTTCCGTAAATATTTAATGCTAATTTAATTTATGTTAATAAAGGTTTACAGCATCTTGGGAAAATGCAGTGCCTACCAACCAAATGAAATCACAGTGACCATAAATCACATACAGTTGTGCTCATAAGTTTACATACCCTGGCAGAATTCATGATTTCTTGGTCATTTTTCAGAGAATATGAATAATAACACAAAAACGTTTCTTTCATGGTTAAAGCCATTTGTAACGGAATGGCCCATGATACCCCGAGACTTTTGAAGGATGCGGGGTACTCCTGTGCCAGCTTCACCAATGACTCTTGTGTCTAGGGTCATCCTATGTCCAATAGGGGCATAGGATGACTGAGAAATGATATCATGAATTACAGGAGATGGGACAATTATGATAATTCATGTATTGCAGGATATCTTGAAATATTGCAAGTTGTTCCTTCTGAACACAACAGGTCAATAGAGTGTCTCCTTCAATGTGGAACATAGACTGTTGAGGTGCTAAATAAGTCTACCTGGCTGTAGTGATAAAAGCTTGCTGTGTTTGCATTCTATTGTCTATTGTGCTAATTAAGTCTGCCTCTCAAGAACCTTTCATTGTGTGATGCTAATTACCACTGTTTTGTGTGAAAATACTATTGATGATAATATGTGATGTGACTTGGCACCCTCTAAAGGTCAGACGTCTGACTCATGTTTACTAAAGAAATGTGGATTATGTAGCAGGTGGGAATAGCTTATCGTGGAGTCAGAAAGTCTGTCTAAGATGTGGATTGAGGGGGACTCGTTAGCACCCCTTTGTGTGATGTTGTGGGTGGAGTGTTGCATTGTCCCTGTGATTACTGCAGCATGCTTTTTAGTTGCTAACTGTATAAAAAGCCTGAAGTTTACCATTAAAGTGTCATTCGTTTTGGAACCAGAGACAGAGCTGTGTGTGTCTCGTTTCTGGGGGAAATCCAATGGATCGTGTCTGCTGGATTGTGGAGTGTCGGATAAGCTGTCGTGGGTTGGTGGAATGGAGTATCGTAAACGGCGTTAACCCCTGACTGTCACACCATTTTTTATCAATGAACTATGTTTACTATTTTTAAATCATAATGACAACAGAAAAAGTTTACATACACCAGTTCTTAATGCCGTGTTTTGCCCCCTTTAACATCAATGACAGCTTGAAGTCTTTTGTGGCATTTGTGGGTGAGGCTCTTTATCTTCTCAGATGGTGAAGCTGCCCATTTCTCTTTGCAAAAAGCCTCCAGTTTCCGGAAATTCTTGGGCTGTCTTGCATGAACTGCACATTTGAGATCTCCCCACTGTGGCTCAATGATATTGAGGTCAGGAGACTGAGATGGTCACTCCAGAACCTTCACTTTGTTCTGCTGTAGCCAATGACAGGTCGACTTGGACTTGGAATGTCCAAGTACGTCCCATACCCAGCTTTTTGGCTGATGAATGCAAATGTTCCTCCAATATTTTTTGATAACATACTGCATTCATCTTGCCATCAATTTTGACCAAATTCCCTGTGCCTTTGTAGCTCACACATCCCCAAACATCAGCGATCCAACTCCGTGTTTCACAGTAGGAATCGTGTACCTTTCATCATAGGCCTTGTTGACTCTCCAAATGTAGCATTTATGGTTGTGGCCAAAAAGCAACATTTTGGTCTCGTCACTCCAAATGACTTTGTGGCAGAAGGTTTGAGGCTTGTCTCTGTGCCATTTGGCATATTGTAAGCAGGATACTTTGTGACATTTGAGTAGTAATGGCTTTCTTCTGGCGACTCGACCATGCAGCTCATCTTTCTTCAAGTGCCTCCTTATTGTGCATCTTGAAACAGCCACACCACATGTTTTCAGAGAGTCCTGTATTTCACCTGAAGCTATTTGTGTGTTTTTTTGTATCCCAAACTATTTTCCTGGCAGTTGTGGCTGAAATTTTAGTTGGTCTACCTGACCGTGGATTGGTTTCAACAGAACCCCTCATTTTCCACTTCTTGATTAGAGTTTGAACACTGCTGATTGGCATTCTCAATTCCTTGGATATGTTTTTATATCGCTTTTATGTTTTACACAGTTTAACTACCTTTTCCCGCAGATCCTTTGACAATTCTTCTGCTTTCCCCATGACTCAGAATCCAGAAACATCAGTGCAGCACTGGATGAAAGGGTCTGTCAGAAGTCCAGAAACTCATTGACCTTTTATACACACACACTAATGGCAAGCAAACAGATCACAGGTGCGGATGGTTACCTTTAATAGCCATTCAAACCCCTTTGTGTCAACTTGTGTGCATGTTATCAGGCCAAAATCACCAGGGTATGTAACCTTTTAATCAGGGTCATTTGGGTAGTTTCTGTTGCCATTATGATTTAGGAAGAGTAAACACAGTTGATTCATAATACATGGCTTCAGCCAAACACTAACCATGAGTGAAAGAAAAGTTTTTGTGCTATCATTCATATTCTCTGAAAAATGGCCAAGAAATCATGAATTCTGCCAGGGTATGTAAACTTATGAGCACAACTGTATCCGATGAGAACTTTAAATAAACCATCACTGTGTAACAAATGTCAAACTAATAAGAAAAAAAAGGAAACATGACCTAAATGAAATAAACCCATAACCAGATAATAAAATAAATCCATCCAGATGGAGCATATCGTCCAACAAAGAAAATAAAACAAATCACCTTGATGTCCAAATTTTGCAAGTGGCAGGATGTGGAACCCAACACCCAGAGGTAAGTGTTTAACCTTACCAAAAGTTTGACCTCAAAAGTAGAGGTAAACAGTGCATGAAATATGCCCAGACTAAATGGGTCTCTCCTTGCTCCATTTACACTACAGCTGAAGCCAAGACAGCTCTTACACAGCAATTCTTGGACACCCATGGATGGATCTCTTCCTGCTCTAATTACACCACAGCTGAGGCCTAGGCGGCTCTCACACTGCGATCCCTTGTCTCACTGATAATATTCTACTAAGTACCACAGCAGACATACAGGACAATGATCTCATAGTGTACTGTAGTATTAAAACTTATATTATAAAATATTGAAATGAATACACCTTTTGAAAGATGTCATCATGAATTAAAATGAAGGGAACTCTTAAGGTATCAGAATACCAAGACATTTTGGACAATTTCATACTCCCAACTTTGTAGGAACAGTTTGGGGATGGCCCCTTCCTGTTCCAACATGACTGTCCACCAGTGCACATACAAGGTCTATAAAGACATGGATGAGTAAGTTTGGTGTGGAGGAAGTTGACTGGCCTGCACAGAGTCCTGACATCAACACACTAGAACACCTTTGGGGTGAATTAATGCGGAGACTGAGAGCCAGGCCTTCTCGTCCACATCAGTGCCTGACCTCACAAATGCACTTCTGGAAGAATGGTCAAACATTCCCATAGACACACTCCTAAACTTTGTGGACAGCCTTCCCAGAAGAGCTTAAGCAAAGGGTGGGCCAACTCAATATTGAACCCTACAGACTAAGACTGGGATGCCATTAAAGTTCATGTGCATGTAAAGGCAGACATCCCAATACTTTTGGTAATATAGTGTATAATGAATGATAAGGTAATTGACTGGATAATCGAGGAGGAAAAAAGTAGGATAGTGATAAAGGGGGAGGAGTGGAGTGTAGGGGAAAGGGTGTTAGGGAGATTAGTACCCCATATATTACATAGGTGATAAATGAGGAGCTTCCCAGGAGACACTGTGTTCAGTGTTCCGCCTATCACGGATGCCCTCTCGTCCTCGGACGAGAGGGCATCCGTAATAGGCGGAACGCTGAACACAGTGTCTTCTGGAAGCTGAGTGTTCCGCCTATCACGGAACAGCAGAAGGAGGAGGCGCGGCTTTTAATAATGGACGGCCGCGGTCTGAGATTCAGCATGTCAGGGATAAGGTAAAGGATCGAGACATGCAGTGACACAGTGAGGCATGAATCAACGGGACAGTGAGGCATGTATCAGCGGCACAGTGAGGCATGTAACAATGGCACAGTGAGGCATGTAACAGTGGCACAGTGAGGCATGTAACAATGGCACAGTGAGGCATGTAACAATGGCACAGTGAGACATGTAACAATGGCACAGTGAGGCATGTAACAATGGCACAGTGAGGCATGTAACAGTGGCACAGTGAGGCATGTAACGGTGGCACAGTGAGGCATGTAATGGTGGCACAGTGAGGCATGTAATGGCACAGTGACTCATGTAATGGCACAGTGAGGCATGTAATGGTGGCACAGTCTGGCATGTAATGGCACAATGAGGTGAGGTGAGGCATGACTAGTAGGAAGGGGGTCGTCTTATACGGTGAGTATATACCAAAACCAACATTTTAGCTGGAAAATTAGGGGGTCGTCTTAGGCCCCTTTCACATTAGCGGAACGTTCGTCCGTCTATTACAAGTCCGTTTACTTGTAACGCATCCCTATGGGATCGCGTCCGTTAGCGGATGGAGCATCCGCTAACGTCCGCAACCATCCGTGTCCGTCAGGATCCGGTTTTTCGGACGGAAGAAAACCCTATTTTTCTTCCATCCGGCGGATGGACAGCTCAGCGGGGATTACGGATGATCTCCGCTGAGCCGACGGACACACACGGAGCGGACACAAAAACGGTCCGCTCCGTGTGAAAGAGGCCTTATACGCCCAGTCATCTTATACGCCGGCAAATGCGGTAGATACGAAATGTATTTTTACATTTGCTCCACAGTTATTGTCTTGATAACAGCTGATTACAATGAGAATATAAAGTGAAATGATTCTGCAGCTGCACCGTTCCGCAGCCAACGAACAACTGCTAACTAAACTAATAGAATCACCTAAGAGCTTAACTTGTCTCTGCTTGTTTTGCCTTCTTATTCCATGGAATGATGAATTTCTTACAGGTGTCTCCGTCTCCAGAACCAGGTGAGGATTGATGGAGAACAGAGCAATGATCCATCATCATGGGCAGGTGGCACAGTATCGGAATTTCAGAGAGTCTGTTCCCAATCACATCCACCGCTGGGCAACTGTAACGACCCTATTTGTGATGTCTTGCTGAAAATCAATGCGCAGCATTCAAGGTCAATGTACTGATAGGAAACTCTTTAAAGGTTGATGGATGGCTTGTATTCATTCAGAATAAATGCGAGAAGCAAGTGACAAGCGAGAATCCTAATATAGTATATGTGCCAATTTTTTTCCCTCATCGTTAGAGGAACTCTATACTATCAGGGATTACATCACCTTTCCTTTCTTTGTTCTGTCTATAGTTTCTCCAATGCAGCTGTTCAAGCATTATTGCTTTTTACTGTATCTGTTCCCTGCTCCTTTAAAAGAGGTCATTTGCACTAAAATGTGTTATTTCCCAATGTAAGTATGTTTAAAGGAACATTTCTGTTAAAGAGACTCTGCCAATAACTTGAAATTGAAATGGGGTGCTACGCGCCAATATGCTAAACAATCTGATAAGCTGCTACCCAAAATAATCAAGTGATTATGCAGTTATTTGTATGTGAGTGGGTGCGCTAAGTTAATATTAATAACAATATTTGTGCAAGTGATTAAACAAATACTAAAACACCTAGAGAAAAATAAATAAATGTGATTCAAGCCGGAAAGTCCAGAAACACTAAAATGCTTGCAGCAGTAGTGTATATATATCAAACGTGAATTTGCTATAAAGAAGTCCAATGAAAACATAAATGGCTGGAAAGATGCTTCCCATAAGTGATTCTTAGTTGAAAGATATGGTGTGCTTCCAATCAAAGTTGTGATCCACCTTCACCATAACGTTATCAAACACCCAATGTGAATGGATATACAGGCTCCTTACCACATGGAGTTGCCCCCAATTTTGATACCAAAAAGGGAGAACAAATAAAGCTTGTAACAGGATCACCTGTGTATGGATTTGATGCGTCCTGACAGCAGTGATGATTGCAATCAATGATTTTCCGATGTATGCATGTAAAATAAATTGTGGCAAAACATAGTGTAACTCGTTTTAATAGATCAATAAAATATGTACAAGGGGAGCCAAGTGGCCGCTTACTTTTAGGGTGCCTCAAACCCGGCACTGAGGCTTGGTAGTGTAGGGTCAACTATGAAGGATCCTGAGCGCTGTGAGCTGTGTGCTCTATTGGTCTCCGGAGCGTGCGTTCCACGACCGCGATGGTTTGGAGCCAGCGATGCAGGAAGTGACAGGTACTGGTGCGTACGTTTGCGTGGTTGGGTGCCGCCCCGACGTACGTTTTGTGATGAAGCATCTTTCCAGCCATTTATGTTTTCATTGGACTTCTTTATAGCAAATTCACGTTTGATATATTAACACTACTGCTGCAAGCATTTTAGTGTTTCTGGACTTTCCGGCTTGAATCACATTTATTTATTTTTCTCTAGGTGTTTTAGTATTTGTTTAATCACTTGCACAAATATTGTTATTAATATTAACTTAGCGCACCCACTCACATACAAATAACTTGAAATTGCAGGCTAATGAACAGAAAAAATAAGTATTTCAAACATTTAGAAGACTGGACTGTTTCACCCCCATCCAGTGCAGGTCAGTTTTTAGAACAGTCACACTTTGAATGACAATTACTCAGTCATACCTAAATATTTTACATCATTTTTTGAGACCAATATAACTTTCTTTTGGTGTTATTTAACCACTTAAGGACCGGCTCCTGTACATATACGTCGGCAGAATGGCACGGACAGGCAAATCGACGCCTATCTACGTCCCTTTAAATTTGCCGCTGTGTGGGCACGCGCTCACCCCCTGCGGGGCCTGCGGACTCGATGTCCAGCGATCGTGTGTCACAGAGCTGCAGAACGGGGGATGCCTGTGTAAACAAGCATCTCCCTGTTCTGCCTACTGACAGGGCACTGATCGTCTTCTCCCTCTCATCCGGAGCAGCGATCAGTGTCGTGTCACCGTAAGCCACACCCCTAACAGTTAGAATCACTCCCTAGGACACACTTAACCCCTTCATAGCCCACTAGTGATTAACCCCTTTACTGCCAGTCACATTTACACAGTAATCAGTGCATTTTTATAGCAATGATCGCTGTATAAATGTGAATGGTCCCAAAATATCGCCAAAAGTGTCCGATGTGTCCACCATAATGTCACAGTCATGATAAAAATCGCTGATCGTAAAAAAAAAAAATGTATAAAAAATGCTATAAAACTATCCCCTATTTTGTAAACGCTATAACTTTTGTGCAAACCGATCATTAAACGATTATTGCGATTTTTTTACCAAAAATATGTAGAAGAATACAAATCGGCCTAAACTGAGGAAGAAATTCGTTTTTTTATATATTTTTGGGGGATATTTATTATAACAAAATTTTTAAATATTGCTTTTTTTTTAAAAATTGTCACTCTATTTTTGTTTATAGTGCAAAAACAAAAAAATCGCAGAGGTGATCAAATACCACCAAAAGAAAGCTCTATTTGTGGGAAAATAAGGACGTCAATTTTGTTTGGGAGCCACGTCGCAAGCTGCGCAATTGTCAGTTAAAACAACGCAGTCCCGAATCGCAAAAAGCGCTCTGGTCTTTGGGCAGCCAAATCCTTCGGGGCAGAAGTGGTTAAAAACCTCAGGTTTTTTTTTTCTTTTTATAATATAAAGGAAAAAAAGATTGACAAATTTGCAAATAAATAATCTTTCTTCATAAATGTTGGCCAAAACATATTTTTCAACATTACTTTGGTGGAAAAAAGAAAAATAAATCAGTGTATATTATTTAGTCGTGTGAAAGTTATGGAGTCTACAAACTATGGTTTATATATATATATATATATATATATATATATATATATATATATATATATATATATATATATAAATTGACCAGTCCTGATGTACTGCCTACCTCATTTCCTGAAGCCATAAAATGCCAAGACAGTACAAATATCCCCAAAAATTAGCCCTTTTAGGAAAGTAGAAAGTTCAAGGTATTTTAGACTTGTGGTCAGTTTTTGAAGTTGTTATTTTTTGTCACAATTCTTTTGAAAATGTAGAAATTAAATATATATATTTTTTTTACAATGTTGTCGTTATTTAACACAGTATTTTTTTTCACACAGCGTAGGTATACTTACAATTACACCCCAAATCAACACGGCTACTCCTTCCAAGTATGGGGATACCACATGTGTGAAAATTGTTTACAGCCTAGAAGAGGGGTCCAAAACCCTAGGCACATCGTTGGGTATCAAGGATCATAAATTACACATCTGATTTCCTGACTGTTTATTATATTTCTTGAGACCCTGAAGTGCCAGGACAGGAGAAATACTCAGAATTACCCCATTTTAAAAACCAAATACCCCAAGGTATTTTCTGAAGGGCATAATGAGTCTTTTGAAAATGTACATTTTTTTGCCACAAGTTCATAAAATACAGGAAAATTAAAATGTAGTTTTTACACAAAGTTATCAATTGTATTAGATATTTCTAATACACAACATATAAAAACTTAGAATTACATTTCAAAACAAATTCTGCTACACCTCCCATGTATACTGATATAACATGTGTGAGATTTTTTTTACAGCCTAAGCATAGAGAGTGGCCAGAAATCCAACGAGAACCTTCAAGCTTTCTAGGGGTATAAATTACTCATTTATTTTCCGGACTTCCTTTAATATTTTTGGCCCTGGAGTGTCAGGACAGTAAAAACGTCCACAAAATGACCACATTTTGGAGACTAAACACCCCAAGGTACTTTTAAGTGGCATGGTGAGTCTTTTGAAGACTTCCTTGTTTTGCCTAAATTTTTGGGAAAATGCACAAAGCTGCCAATTTAATAAGATATTTTTCACCCTCAAGTCTCGTACACACGTACGGGTTTCACGGTGGTAACCCAAGGAAACCCGAGGGGAAAACCGAGAACCTGCTCATTAACTTTTTCTCCCTACACATGACCGGGTTTTCCGACAGGAAAACTGCCATGAGAGCTTTGGTTGGGAATCCCGGCCGTGTGTATGCTCCATCGCAATGTTTCCCATGAAAAAAACTGCCGAATTAAAAAACGCCGGGAATCCCGGTGGGAAAAAAAGAGCTGGTTCTCTCTTTTTTCCGGCAATTTTTCTGTGGGGAAAACTGCGATGGAGCATACACATGGCCGGTTTTCCCAGCCAAAGGCTCTCATGGCAGTTTTCCCGATGGGAAAACCGGTCGTGTGTACGAGGCTTAAGTGTGGGCATACTTAGAATTTCACCCAAAAACACATTCTACTACTCCCGAGTATGGTGATATCACATGTGTGAGACTGTTTCAATGTTTGGACTGATTATGTACCAGACATTGTATGTTGTGTATCACAAAAATCAACCAATTGCATTAAAAACTTACTTTAAAGCCTCGTACACGTGATAGGTTAACCAGAGGACAACGGTCTGAAGGACCGTTTTCATCGGTCAAAACCAATCGTGTGTGGGCCCCATAGGTTATTTAACCTTAGGTTGAAAAAAACCCAACTTGCTTTAAAATTTAACCGATGGATTGATAACCGATAGGTCAAAACCGATCGTTAGTATGCAAAACCATTGGTTAGAAACCCGCGCATGCTCAGAATCAAGTCGACGCATGCTTGGAAGCATTGAACTTCGTTTTTTTTCAGCACGTCGTTGTGTTTTACGTCACCACATTCTGACACGATCGGTTATTTAACCTATGGTGTGTAGGCACATCAGACCATCAGTCAGCTTCATCGGTTAACCTAGGACAACGGTCCTTCAGTCCGTTGTCCTCTGGTTAACCTATCGTGTGTACGAGGCTTAATGGTCACCTTTGTGCGACAGGGAATATAGTTTAGTGTAGTGTCACCTATAGGAGTCTAGCCTACTGGTACCTGACTGACCCCAGGAATGCTGTTCACTGCCCAGGAAGTACAGGAGGCTAAAGAGAGGAAAAATAAAAGAGTTCCTGTGGTTCAAGGAGTATAGTTGTCTGCAGATGATGGCTGGTACTGGTGTCTCACAAGAAGATTAGATTTGGATATGATATCATTTTCTTATATCTCTGGACCTAATGATTGTTGTGGAATCCAGATTTCGCTAGGGGACCTCTGCGTGGGCATTTTTTTTTATCATATGCCCAGTCTGAATTGCCTATGTTTATGTTAGGTTTATATTAAATTCCATTCCAAATAGGTCATTTTCATAAAATAATTTTTTGAAAAGTCCTCTGTATACAAAGATGACATTGTCCAGGTACATCGGTGATTGTCATATTATGCAGAGGCTATAAAAGATTTGCATGTTGCAGCAGACATCTTGCTGACAAATGCTAAAATAATTATCCATTTGGGATAGGATTTTACCATCTCGTTGAAATTGTTTCAGAGAAGAAACTATTTAATAGAATGATACACTTGTCCCTGATTTATGAATGGATACTGAGAATCACCTGCACCATTATGATGACAAAATACCTTTTATGTTTTTTTTTTTGTTGAGAATATCATTGAGCAGTGATGCTCACCCATGTGAAATAAAGCATCTTCTTTCCAGCTAACATTGTGTGTGACCAGAAGCTAATTTGATTCACCCGCTTTTATCAAACAGCCATTCATTACCGAAATCGCACAGTAAGTGTACCAGACGTCGCAAATGAAAACAGGTATTATTACTATCAAGGACATTATTCAGACCTTAATTACATGCTGGAGGATAAATAATTTGCTTAATGTCAATCTTAAATAACTATAAAATGATTACCGCAGAAATAAGGTAATTATTGAAGATGGGTCAGGATAGGATGCAGTCTAGTGAGCTTGAACATATAGCATTTCTGTTCTCTGACAGGCAAAAAAAATCAAATTTGCAAATAAAAGCTTTTGTCAAGCGATGGCTCTTAATTGTTTTTTTTTTCCTAGACCTTTCAATATGACCCACACCATAAGCTAGAAATATATTTTGGTCCAGTATCTCTCTCTACGTCCCCTGATATTTCTGTAAACCAGTTATAGGGTACAGACATCCCAACCTGCAAAAACTATTTTCAGAGAGGTGGTGCTTCGAACCCGCAACCACACCGCCCCCTTCGCGACAAAAAAATGTAGTCTTTTTTTAATAATTGTTTTTTTTTTAATTCTATTTATTAAAAAAAAAATTACAATGCTTTTTGGAGGGAGGGGTTGGATCAGTGGACAGTGTTGGTAGGGCAAGGGAGATTGGGGTCAGTAGTTTATTTTATTTTTTTACACTTACTACTCAGAGGAGGAGGACAGGGGCGGCAGAAGAGAAGATGGGGGCTGGAGGAGAACGGGTTGGTGGAGAAGGACACAGAGGGGGCTGGGGAGAACGGGGGGTGGAGAAGGACAGGGAGGAGGCCCGGGGGGCAGAGATGGACATGGAGGGGTCGGAGACGGACATGGAGGGGGCGGAGAAGGACATGGAGGGGGCTGGGGGAGGAGCACACAGATGGGAATGATCGGTGCAGCAGAAAACAGCTGTTAAAACCGATCTCCCTGTATAGCTTTTTAGCTGACAGTCACGGGAGGGAGAAAAGGAGAAGCGGCTGGCAGCTAAAAATGTATACAGGGAGATCTGTGTTCACAGCTGTTTTCTGCTGCACCGATCATTCCTGGGAGATCGGGAGGTGCTTGCGGGTGTGCAGGAGCCGCCACAGAAATGGGAGTCTCCCGCACCTCGCGTGATCCTTGAGATGTCTGAGGGTATGTAAACCCCAACAATACAATTCTTCTGAAGCCGATTAAACAAAAGCATAGCATAGTAATCTAAATTGTTTTCTAAAGCTCTAATAACTACTTGTCGACTGCCGCACATGATTTACGTTGTCAGAATGGTTTGCCGACGGCCCGTGTTTGCGGCGAGGAGAGGCAGAATGGGGAGATGCTTATATAAAAAAGGCATTTCCCTGTTTTGCCTAGCAACATGACAGGGATCTACTGCATAGAATGCATTAAGTTAAAAAAAGTTTGCCTTTAGAACCAATTTAATTATGCCTCCGATAGTGAAAGCAACAAACCATTAAAATGTATATACTGTTTTATTACATATTAAAAATGTCCAAGGGACAATGACAGAGAACAAACATTAAAATACAGTGCGTTGGTGAAATTCAATCGAAAATAGTATGTAGGACTCAATTGACAAATGGTAATGAGGTCAATACGTTGGTCTACGCATTTCGCGATGTTATACACCCCAGGAGTCTTCGTGGCATTTTTTTCTTTTGTATGGAGGAGGGGCTTTTTCAGATAAGCACACCCTCCTGGCTGCATGCCTGAGCTAAGGGCAGATGGATTTAAGGAAGTACATGCTACAAGCACCATCTACCCGTATTCTTATGCTAGGGTGTGTTTTTCAAAGTGATTTCACAACAAAATAAAGTATGGAGACATGAATGGATGGGTGAGTTTGCGTTGAATATTTAAATGAATTATCTCAGTTTCTTGTGCTCAGATACAGTTTAATTCTGCTTTAAATTTTAGCCAGGTGACAAAAGCCTTTTTTTTTCTAACCAGCTAGTGGCCCAAGGGAACCCCTAAACACTTCTCCACTCTACTCCCGACTTGGAATCTTACATTATTCTTTCCAACAGTATGTTTTGTTTTGAATATAACATGTGTTTTAGAGATACATTTCATTCCTCAAGTCGGTATGGAATTTTATGTCAACAGTGAAATCAATATTCTTATATTTCAGTCTATAGTTTCAAGACATTTAACCACAACAAATACATAATTCTCTGGAGAGAGGTATCAAGAGTCTTCATACTTTCCATTCATTTTTTTTTCCAAAATACATATACAGTATTAGTCACCAACTATCATCCAGAAGTAACCTTTGATAGCACCTATTGCTTGTGGTAGTAAGATCCGTCTAAGGCCTACAAAGACTGTCTGGGTTTAGTTTAAGCACCTAATATTAAAACTTCCTCCTGTTATTTTTATGCACGAGGAAGAATAAACATTTTCATATACACAAGAATTTTAAGGCTATGTGTATGAACTCGCTACTGATATCTTGGAAGGAACTCTAATTTCTACACTTGTATAGTGCTATGGAACTTCCTTCTATCTACGCCCAGTATGGCATGCTGGTAAAAAAGGCTGTGGTTTCAAAAAAGGCCACACAAGTTCTATGTCAATCTTTGGTTTGTCTTGAGTCTTATATAAAATGTGACTTATTTTTATGACTTATTTTTATTGTCTGGTAAATGTGTGATGAAAACAGGATTCACCAACATTTTATTGCTCCTCAAGAAATATGCAGAATCCCACTTGTGAGTGCTTATAGCTACGAATGCTATCCACTGTTCACTAAATTGTTGATTATCTGACAAAACTCTGCCCTATTTTCTTTAGAATTGAACACCACTAGAGAACATTTGATAGCGTAAAAGTAGGAAGCTATGAAAATCAAGAACACATAAGCGCTTCAAATCTGCAATGCTATAATTAGTAACCCCATTCCACACTAAGGCCGGAAAAGACTGGAGGAAGAACACATCACCGGAGGGAGAAGACAGCAGCGGTGGGAGATGACCAGAGGAAGAAGACACGTTGGAGCTATGACGGGGGACAATCTTCATTTTTTAATAAAGGGCTTGTCAAAAATCATCTCTTGTTTTTATTTACACTACACTGCTTTTTTGGGGGATGAATGAGTAGGGGTACAATGTACCCCATACTCATTCATATGGGGGAGCAGGTCTGGGGGCCCCCTTGTTAAATCAATGGGCGGAAGTCAGGCCCAAGTCGGACCAAAGTAGTGCAGGAACCTTATTCAACGTCAGACTGATACAAGTCGGAAGAGTTAAGATGGCTCTCATAGGGAGCCATTCATTTCATGCGACTTGTGCTCTCAAAGTCAAAGCGTATGTCAGACCAGTGTGAACCTACCCTTATGGTTACTGCAATCCAAACAAAAAGTTAAAATAGTGGACGCAACAAATTAAAAATGGTGATAAAAATCCAAGAGCCAACAAATAAAAATAAGAAACAAAAAAAAAAAAAAGCAGCAGCTATGTACTGTATGTATGTATGAATACCCTTAGGCTCCTTTTACACTTGTGCATCTTAGGATCTGACTTGTAAAACCCAAAGTTTCAGGATGTGAAATGCCATGTATCTCTATGAGAGCCATTCCAATTGACACTACTGAAGTAGTTTGAAAGCTACAAAGTAATATGTAACTGTTCATCCGATGAAAGCGGACCGATGGATTTTTTCATCAGATATCCGATGAAGCTGACTTTCATCAGTCTTGCTTACACACCATCAGTTAAAAATCCGATCATGTCCAACACGGTGACTTAAAACACAACGACGTGCAGAGAAAAACTAGGTTCAATGCTTCCAAGAGTGTGTCGACTTGATTCTGAGCATGCATGGATTTTTGACCGATGGATTTCCCCACAGACGATCGTTTTTTTCTATTGTTATTTAACCAGCACTTTTAAAGCACTTTCAAGGAGCTTTGAAAGCACTGCCCATTCATTCCAGGTCCCGAAAGCGCATCGCTCCAGTGTGAAAAGTCACACTGGAATGAATGGAATGCAGTTTTTTAGGCACTTAGCAGATGCTATTTCTAGCGCTAACGCTCCTGAAAACCGCCCCAGTGTGAAAGGGGCCTTAAACGTTTATTTCATAGTAAAAAAAAAGGCACTCACATTGTTTCAAGATAAAAGCAGCATTAAGAATCCACATAGAAAAGTTTCCAACACGAAAGATGGTCGTATTTTGCTTCCTTTTGGTGCCTTGATGACATCACACATAGATATTCACCAGCTCACCAAGGATCATACATTTTGTGCAAACTTTTTTTATTCAAGAAAGATCACATCACAAAACGGTGTAGTGCAACGTTTTGGACATGTGTCATCACATGCCTGATGAAGGGGTCCTGTGTGGCTCCAAAATGTTGCACTACACCGTTTTTTAATGTAAGCTTTCTTGAATAAAAAAAATGTGTTGCACAAAATTTATGAACCTTTGGTGCGCTGGAAAATCTTTACATATCGAAGAGGTTCCAGTATCCAGTTGATAGTCGCTACTGCATCCAGTACCCTAGGAGCTTATTCCAGGAACGCGTGCAATGGGGACTGTGGATGTCACACGCCTACACTTTTCGTCATAAGAAAGACATCATCAGGGGCATGATTAGCCGACGACATGCGTGCTTTAAATACTTGCTTTAAATAACCAGAGGTGGAGATAGAATTGCACTCCAATACCAATAACCAGAAACCGGAAATAGAGGCTTCCAATCCCATAAACAGAAAACAGGAGGGAGGCACACAATATATCCCTAGATACCCAAGAACATATTCATCAAAGGACTGGACCGGGAGTAACCAACATACCCCCAAGCCATGACCCTTAATGAAACCTTACAATAAAAACTAGATAAAAAAAAACATCCATGCCTTTATATGCACTGTAGTTTATTGAGGAAAGAGCTGCATTTTATATTTTATATACCAGTGGATGCCAACCTGAGGAGTGTGATCTAAAGGGTGTGACTTTCCACATCCATTGGCATGGAAACTTTTAGGATTGATTTTAGAAATTAAACTAGACCCAAACACTCCCTGTGTGGAGTGTTTCAGGCTTGCCTATTAATCTTTTTCAGGAGTCTACAATTGTCTGCAAATAGTAAAATTCTTCAAACAGAACAAAAGTACTTATTATTTTTCTATGGTAGCTTTCCTACAAGGTCATAGCTAGCCATTACTCCAAACAATTGTTACCGTGACTAAAACACTTTGGCATAGTTATGCCGGCGTAGCATATCGAATATACGCTACGCCGACGTAGCGCAGAGCGGCGAGCACAGTATTCACAAAGCACTTGCTCCCAACGTTGCGCCAGCGTAATGTAAATTCTTCAGCGTAAGCCGGCCTAATTCAAAGTAGGTGGAAGTGGGCGTGATCCATTTAAATGAAGCGTGACCCCATGCAAATGATGGGCCGAACGAACGGCGCATGCGCCGTCCCGTGGACGCATCCCAGTGCGCATGCTCAGAATCACGTCGGAAATACTCCCTAAGATACGTCTAATAACTGCCTACGACGTGAACGTAACCTACGCCCAGCCCTAATCACGTACTACTACGTAAACAATGTAAAATACGACGGCTGTTCCCTGGTCCATACCTTAACACGACTTACACCTGCTTTATGAGGCTTAACTTTACGCCGGACGTAAGCCTTACGTAAACCGTGTATTTTAATGCGCCGGGCGCAAGTACGTTAGTGAATCGGCATATCTCACTCATTTGCATATTTGTAATGAGGCAGCCAGCGTAAATATGCGCCCAAGATACGCCGGCGTAGGAAAGTTACATCGGTCAGAGGAAGCCTATTTTCAGACGTATCTAGTTCAATGGGCACGTCGCATATATACGACGGCGCACATTTACACTTACGTCGGTCGTAAGTGCTACGTGAAACCGGGCCTTTGTATCTGTTTTCAAGCTGCCGGATATTAGTGGATGACCACATTATGGTTACAGCTGATGCTGTACCATAGTATTTTTGAGGGATAGAACTTATTGAAACAATTCACAGAGTAAGGCCCCATACACACGATAGAATCCATCCGCAGATAAATCCCAGCAAATGGGTTTCTGCGGATAGATTCTATGGTGTGTACACGCCAGCGGATCTCTTTCCGCGGAGAAATCTCCTCTGGGATGGATTCCAGCAGATCGAATATTTGTTGTGCTGCACAACGAATCCATCTGCTGGAATCCATCCCAACGGATGGATCCGCTCGTCTGTACAGACTTACCGGATCCATCCGTCCAAAGGGATTCCCCGCACGCGTCGTAATGATTTGACGCATGCGTGGAATTCCTTATATGACAGCGTCGCGCCCGTCGCCGCGTCATAATCGCGGCGACGGCGCGACACGTCATCGGCAGAGGATTTCCGCGCGGATTTCAATGGGATGGTGTGTACACTCCATCCCATCGAAATCAGCGGATTTCTTTGAGAGGATTTATCCGTGGAAACGGTCCGCTGGACCGTATCTGCGGATAAATCCTCTCGTGTGTATGGGGCCTAAGAAGTACTGTTTATTCTGGGTAAGCAGAGCCTAGGAGAACGTCTGCTGAAAGCTTCTATTATGGCATTCCCCGGATGTAGGTCTAGCTCTACTCTCCAGTAATGGCTGATCTTCCAAGAGTTTTGATACCTTCACGACTTGAACCAATTAGAGGTCAATATCAAATAAACGACTTAATGAGTGGAAAAAATAGGTTTATTAGGATTCAAAGCAACAAATCTTTGGCTAATTCTGATTCATAGACTAATTAGATTGTACTTGTTAATGTTAAATGGATAACATGATTGAATAAAGGCATCACACTCATTAGCGTAATGAACTGAACTGCAAAGAACTACTTTCTCACTTTGTTATTTTGGATCTAGCTTGTATTGTACTAAAAGATAGCTGTGAGTACTTTCATGCGCTAACAAATATCATGGGGTGGTGAAATATACATTTATATAAAGAAATCATTACATTAATATCGTTGTATTTGGTTAATTGGTGGTTATGGGAGATGAGCAGTCCTGTTCCTGAGATTTGCACCTTTAGTTTTCTGTACAGCATTGTACTCCCCTGCCAGTCGCTTCTCAAAAGACATTTTCCTTTCTCTACCTCCTTGTTTATTAGCACAGAAAATGGTTAAAGACATATGTAACTCCAATGGGCGCACCATAATGGCATGTGCTATAATGGCGCCGTGCTGACTTGGCTTACATGTCACTGCTTATGGCAACTGACATATTTCTAAATTAGTGTTTCTCAAACTTTTTTTCAGTCAAGGCACTCATTAAATTCTGCATCTCGAGCCACCCCATTCTAAAATGTAAAAATAATTAGCTAATGATCTTGCATTTTGCAGCAGCATCCACATACGTAGACACTAAACATTAGAGGTAATTGATTTTTACAAAAATTCCAACAGAAAAAGTCAGATGTAACATACACACGGTCGGAATTTCCAACCAAAAGCTCTCATCGAACTTTTCTTGTCGGAAATTCTGACTGTGTATACGCGGCATTACCCTCAGTTTCTTTTCCTCACTCAGGTAACCTGACCTAAGTAGTGATGGAGAGGGACAAGGTAGACGCTAACAAGGATGCCGTGCAGGTGCCCAAAGTCCTCCTTATCAACTGAAGTTATCGATGGTTGCTAGGACACCGATGGCTGGCTCGCAAAGGTCCCCTGGTTGTAATGTTGGACAATGAAACCCTGTGGACCAAATGTTTGGGCAAATTTTAGCAATTTTTAGGCATTTTGTCAAGACACCCCTGAAGAACACAGATGGCACCCCAGTGTGTCGTGGCATCCTGGTTGTAAAAATGCTGTTCTAGAGCAGTTGATGGGCAGGAACGAAAGAGACATTCATTTTACCTATTCAGGTCAAAGTGACTATGTCTTTAAAAAGGTCCCTAGAAGGACCAGTGGCATCCTTTGCTTCTGTACATGACGGCACTTACACTTAGGGAATGACTGCTAGACATGAGCACTGTCACGTGGGAGGAGGCCACATGCTTCTTCACACACACAAAGCACTGGGTACTTTGCTCCAGCTGAGCTATAGGAAGGTATACAGGTAAAGCATGTGCAGAACAGGTCATATTTTTGAGAAGCTCCCTGGGAAACTCTAAGATTGAGCCTGCTCATCAAAAAAAGTGGGAGGGGGCAGAGCAAGGTGTGATTTCAAGAACTATACCGCCCTGGGAGCTCCGTGAGAAATGTGGTCACCCATTCATGCGGTTTTGCAGTTCAGCCTCACTTAAATATTTTTATTTTTCAAAAAATTTTATTTCCCAGAACGACTCAAGGACATTGCCTACTCTTTTTTCTTTCACATATTAATTTGTGAAAATCTATGAATTTACAAACTCAAGAACTAATACCGTGAAATATTTTTTGTTATTTTGTTTTGTATTATCCTAGAAAATGCACCACTTGACATAGTTTTATTATTTTCCTTCATTAATAAGAACTTGTTTGTCCTTTCACAATAAGCCATAGTATATTACACTCCTGATTACCAGTCTTGTGCCCAGTAGGCACATTATTCAGTCTTGGCTATAATGTCTTCTTTCACAGAGGAGCAACTTGAATTCCAGCCATAAATTTCCTTTTTATGTAAAGTTCTTACCCGTAAATTGTAACATGAACACTGAAACATCCACCAGTTTGACAAGGGAAGCGTATAAGATTTAAATATCTCTGTTTTAAAAATGAAGCATTATGAGTAAACACTGTATAAAGATGTACATAAATGGGCTAATTTCATAAAACGTATAGTGTGCAAAGTGCAGCAAATAACAACCAATCAGATTTCATCTTTTACTGGTCTATCTCTAGTAAACAGTGTTCTTGCTAGCCAATTCAATACACACCAATTCAATTCCTCATTAAATAAGAATTAATATAATAATCTGGGTGCACTTTATTAACATGTTCACGTTCAGATACCAGTAAGAGCTTCTTGAGTGATTGTGACTGAATTTATGCTGGAGAGTTTTATTGTTATTTTTAAAGCTATTATATAATTAATGTTTTAAATTGAGATCCAGCAGACTGACTCTATTTTTTATCATATGATTGAGCACCATAACAAAATAACCTTGAGAATACACACCCCCGTTGTCGCTGTTTTGAATGATCAGTCCTTATTTCTAAGCCAGAAGTTGGGTGGTTAGGGTATGAAAAACTTTGGTTCTGCCTGCATATGCAAAGCACAAGTTCATTTTTGTCATCATTTTACTCCTTCTAAGTCCTCACCTCTCATATGTTCCCTTCCCCCATCAACATAGTATCAGCAAGATAGAGACGGAAGGGGGATTTTCTGAGAGGGAATTTTTGAGAGAATATTAGTGAATACTAGGATTTAAAAAAAATACAACAGACATTTTATTAGTACATACAGCAGGGCTCAAAATTTCAAGTCCTGAGCTACTAGCCAGGCCTCAAGAGTTACTCGCCACCAGTTGCCCCACCTAATTCATACACTGCCCTGCGCCTAATTGCACCTGTAAACACGCCCTCGTAGATTATCTCATAGAATGACACTGTTAAATGTTTTATGCAGAATCAAGTTACACAATTAAATATTACCAACAACAAATTTAACAAAATGGAACAGGGCACTGGGGGCAGACCAGGGGGACAGGGCACTGGGGGCAGACCAGAGGGACAGGGCACTAGAACCGTGTCTCTTCCTCATTCTCTTGCTGTCTCTTCTGCAACTCCCATCCATCCATCCTCTCTCTCCCTCTCCTATTCATCTCATCATCAGAGCCTGTGTGTGCGGCTCCACGCTTGCATGTCCCCACTTCCCCCTTTTATTCAGGCTGGCAGTGAGGAGAGGAGCTGCAGCACAGCGGGAGGGAGTACAATCCAGCGCTGAGATCCACACAACTGCACAGCCATTGACACCATAGCACAGCGCACACTGACAGCGCACAGCACACATTGAGTCCATACTGTTCACAGTGCTCAGGCTGAACTGGTGGACACTTACATAGAGCACAAGGAGAAGAAAACTGCACAAACTGGAAGGCTGCCGCTCTCATGTCAGGGCAACTTTCAGTGAGCGCTGCACCGGAGTGGTAATGGAGTGGTAATTTTCGCAATCCTCCACCTCACTCATTACTTCCTGCTCCCTGCTCTCCAGCTACATTGGTCGGGGGGAGGGGGGCAGGCTCAGAGAGGTCATACTGTTAGGTCCCATGGCTTAATAAGGATTGTAAGGAGAGCACCTGTGTACTGCTCTGCATGTGCGCGACTCACCAGACTACTTTTCCCGAGCATGCACCTTTCCTCTTCGGCCGCCAATCTCATCGGGACTCTAAGTGTAGGCACAGATTGGAGGGAGATTGGTCATGCAGCCCTGTCATCACTCGCCCCCAGCATAAATCCACTCGCCAAATGCTAGTAGGCGAGTGGAAATTTTAAGGGGCTGACATACAGTACAGAATTAAAAAAATATGCTTAGAATGTATAGGTGCAAAAGATCATCTTGTCTTCAAGTTAATTGAAAAAGTGGTCACTCATGGTGAATAGAGTGACTATCCCGACATGTTTCGCCGCCTAGGGATTCCTCTGGGGATGTTTTTTTTATAACTAAGACAGAAAATACAAAGATGTAGCACTGCATAAAACAGAACATAATTAAAAACATGGCAATTACTTTTTGGTATGTATATGCATAACACAATAAATTGCAGTATGCATTTATGCATATGAAAGAGACTCTCCGTTCTCGGTTAGAAAACAAGTAGGATGCTCGTCACTGGGTAACACACCTAACACACATGTCAAGCCAGGGCCCGATTGACCCAGACCAGTATCTAGATATTAATGCAATGTGTATTAATCAATTTAGTCCAATGACATGGACTGGGCATTAAAAGATAAATATAGGAAATGGAAAAGGGGGGAGGGAGGAAGGGAAACATGAAACATGGTGGTGGCAGCATTATATTATGGGGATACTTTTGTTCAGCAGGGACAGGGAAGCTGGTCAGAGTTGATGGGAAGATGGATTGAGCCAAATACAGGGCAATCTTAGAAGAAAACCTTAGAGTCTGCAAAAGACTTGAGACTGGGGCGGAGATTCACCTTCCAGTTGGAAAACAACCCTAAACATACATCCAGAAGTAAAGTCAATGCAGCTCTGCCCTTGTATAAGCTAACGTACATCAGCCATGGTTGTCCCTGGAAGTATGATAAGGTCTGGCTGCCGTGGACAGAGCACTGATCATTCTAGCTGTGACTTGTTATGGTCCCTCCTCTCTCTTTCTTTCTTTCTTTCCTCTCTCCATCCCTCCCTTCCTCTCGCCTACTCCCTCTCCCGCTTTTTTCCCCCTCGGGGTTGGGGGGTTCATTGGCTGAGTTCCGTAAAATTTTTATTTTTCTCACATATCTGGATTGGTGTTCCTATCCTGGTTATAACGATGTACGAGCATGGTTTGTGTAACTTGTATCTTGCATACTATGTAACGCATTTTATTTACTTGGTGAAACGTCTGTATTGCTGGTATTTTATTGTGTATGCTTTCGTTCAATAAAGCACTCCTGATTGTTAAAAAAAAAACAAAAAAAACATACATCCAGAGATACAATGGAATGGTTTAGATCAAATCATATTCATGTGTTAGAATGACCTAAATCCAATTGAGAATCTGTGGTAAGATTCGAAAATCGCTGTTCACAGACGCTCTCCAGGAGAATGGGCATACATTTCACTCTCTAGATGTGCAATACTGGTAGAGCAATGGCAGCTGGTGCTCAATATTTGGGGGGGGGTGGCAAACAAACCTGCCCCCTCCCTCGCACCACATGGGCCACCCCTTTGGGAGACAGACGGGAAAGAGACGGCGATCAGAGGCCTTACCTTAGGAGGTCAGTTCAACCGGCTCCCCTGTCTGCTGGTCAAAGTGGTCACAGCCAGCACGAGAGTAGGAGTATGCTGAGGGAAAAGCTAGGGCTTCTCCTCCCGGCCGAACAGGGAGTGGGTCTTGAGACCCTCTGGCCAATTGGGTCTCAGGACCCACTTACTGATTGGCCGGGAGGAGAATCAATAAGACAATAGCGAAGATGAATTTTCTATTGTCACACAACTGGGTGGGCTCAGGGCGCAGTGCTTTGCGCCCTGAGCCCACTCTCCTTTGAAGCCAATCAGAGCCTCAAGCGCTAATCATGTGCTTAAAAAAAATAAACTTTGAAAAATCAATGCGTCTGGCGCCCTGCATGTAGATTAGGGGCCGGGCACATGGATTAAGGGGGAAGCCCTAACCCCTGCGCCCCTTTATGGATGGGCTACCACTGTGGTAGAGATATTCCCAAAAAGACTTGCAGCTGTAAGTGCAGTGAAAGGTGGTTCTACAAAGTATTGACTAGGGGGCTGAATACAAATGCACGCCACACTTTTTATATATTTATTTGTAAAAAGTTTTGAAAACCATTTATTATTTTGTGCCACTTTTTGTTGGTCTATCACAAAAAATCCTAATAAAATACGTTTACGCTGCTCTGATGGCCATGCATCCTAGACCAGTGTTTCTCAACTCCAGTCCTCAAGGCGCCCCAACAGGTCTTGTTTTCAGGCTTTCCATCATTTGGCACAGGTGATTTGATCAGTTTCACTGCCTTAGTAATTACCACAGCCGTTCCATCTGAAGGAAATCCTGAAAACATGACCTGTTGGGGTGCCTTGAGGACTGGAGTTGAGAAACACTGTCCTAGACAATAGTCTGTGTGGCTTAGTGAGAAGTTCAGCCCTGCCTATCCTTGATTGGGAAATTTAGAAGTCCCGTAACCATTCAGATCATGGCATGATGTGCCCTGATGATGTCATCGTGATGGCAAAAGGTCCGTAGAACTGTTTCTAGGCTCACGACAGGGCCTACAAAACAGTGATATGAACGTAAAAGTGGATTGTTTACACAAACCAGAAATGACATGCTTGTGGGTGATATAACATCCAAAAAATATAGACAGGCTAGAGTGGCCAGACAGACATTTGTATATGCCAAGGCAACAGTACAGCCAGAACTGAACATAATATATAACGGAATATAATCTACCTCGATAATTAATGGTTCTCAAAAAAGTAAAATGAGCTATGGTAAATCAGAAAGGATCAGGGAATGACACGTATTAAAAGTGGAGAATGGGACGTGAGGGAGATCGACTTCTAGGTAAAATATTGCAGATGTATTCATGATTGTAAGGTATCGCTGTCATAGAGAGAAAGAAGCAATCCATCAAATGAATCATGTATATCACCAAACTTCATGGCTGAAACTGGAACGTGACAGCTACAATTATTTGCCTTTTAATCACCTCTTTTACTTCCATGCTGTAATTTTAAGCCAAGCTATCATTTGTTCGACCACCGGTTCCTAAAAAAGATGTGGGAAAATGTTGCATAGATATTACGTCTTACTCATACTTTTTCCATGTAAAGAGTGTAAGTTGCTGGCATGGAGGATACACAACGATTAGACATTGACAGGAGCAAGTGAGGAAGGTAAAAGCCAACAATAAGCACTGATACCCCTGGTTAAACTGATGATCAAGGAGGGCCAACGTGCTATGGGCTATGAGCCATTTATGAACAATGACTAATGGAATATGTAATGAAGTAAGGCAGATGTGAGCTGTGCATATTTGGACAAATGTTATAGTTTAGTAAAGTTTAGACAGAAAACTTAGCCAGATATAACAAACTCATACTGTAAAGAAGAAAACACATTTTCATAAACCCACTATATACATATACAGTATATTGTCAAAAGTATTGGAACACCTGCCTTTACACACACCTGAACATTAATGGCATCCCAGTCTTAGTCCGTAGGGTTCAATATTGAGTTGGTCCATCCTTTGTAGCTACAGTACAGCTTCAACTCTTCTGGTAAGGTTGTCCACAAGGTTTACGAGTGTGTCTATGGGGATGTTTCACCATTCTTCCAGAAGCGCATTTGTGAAGTCAGGCACTGATGTTGGACGAGGAGGCCTGGCTCACAGTCTCCACTATATATAATCCCAAAGGTGTTCTATCGGGTTGAGGTCAGGACCAGTCAAGTTTCTCTACCCCAAACTCGCTCATCCATGTCTTTATGAATGTGCACTGGTCCAAGTTGGGCTTGGTCCCCTATTTCCACGGAACAGAATTCTTAAGGAATCAGCATACCAAGACATTTTGGACAATTTCAGGCTTCCAACTTTGTGGGCTCAGTTTGGGGATGGCCCCTTCCTGTTCCAACATGACTGTGCACCGGTGCACAAACAAGGTCCATAAAGACATGGATGAGCGAGTTTGGGGTAAAGGAACTTGACTGGCCTGCACAGAGTCTTGACCTCAACCCAATAGAACACCTTTGGGATGAATTAGGGCGCAGACTGCTAGCCAGGTCTTCTCGTCCACATCATTGCCTGACCTCCCAAATGTGCTTCAGGAAGAATAGTCAAACATTACTATAGACCACTGGTTCTCAACTCCTGTCCTGAGGACCCACTAACAGGTCAGGTTTGCAAGATAACTGAAATACATCACAGGTGATATAATTTGCTGCTCAGCAATTGCAGTATTCTAGTCTTCATCACCCCAATGTAATACTTTAAATCTGGCCTGTTAGTAGGCCCTGAGGACAGGAGTTGAAAACCACTGCCATAAACACACTCCTTAACCTTGTGGACAACCTTCCCAGAAAAGTTGAAGCTGCAAAGGGTGGGCAAACGCAATATTGTGCCTGTAAAGGCAGGTGTCCCAATACTTTTGACAATATAGTGTGTTTATATATATATATATATATATATATATATATATATACACATACACACATTCAATATATATATATATATGTATATATATATACTCAAGCATGTGTGAAGCAAGTGGACAGCACAGTGGCCAAGTGGCTAGCACTTCTGTCTATCAACACCAGGGTTGTTGGTTCAAATCCCAACTGTGATGGATCTTGGATACCCCATATGGGAACCTCCGCCAGACCAGTGTCTCCTGTCCTTCAAACACACCCACAGTCTGCAGACTCGCCATAACCAGCCCTCAATCACGAGACAAGCCACACAGGTGTTGAGGGTTAAACATGCAGAGCATCAACTCTTTATTAAGTACCAAACATACACTTTTAAGCACAGTTAGGGACACTCACCTTAGCCTTGTCATAGAGGGGGTAGGGGACAAGGAAGAACCAATGGAAACTTTTAAGCACAGTTAGGGACACTCCCCTTAGCCTTGTCATAGAGGGGGTAGGGGACAAGGAAGAACCAATGGAAACTCAACACTTGTATATTCAAATAACTACAGTTGAAACACATAAAAGGATTATGATAAGCAGGCCTCCCCTCCTTACACATCCCCCGCTGGGAGATATCTCCAGACCTTTGTCTATGTGCCATGACCCAACACAATTAAACACAGCAACAAGAGGGGGGGGGAGAAGGAATGTACCATTACATTATCTCAATGAAAGGGGGGGGCAGAAGACGTTGTAAGAGTCTGCTCTGTGGCTTAACCTGTGCAGATAAGTATAACCTCTTGTTTATTTTACGAAATAAAATTAAAGGGGTGGTAAATGTTCAAGTTTTTTCACCTTAATGCATCCTATGCATTATGGTGAAAAAACCTCAGGTGATGACCGCCACCTCCCCAGCCCCCCGTTATACTTACCTGAGCCCTGGAAAGTCCCGCATCAAGAGTGCACTCTTCCTTTGCTCGGTCTACTTGGCTCTTCATTGGATAGATTGATAGCAGCGCAGCCATTGGCTCGGCCTGCTGTCAATCAAATCCAATGATGTGGGCGCCGGCAGGGCCGGATTCCATACAATGCCAATAAGGCCAGGCCTCGGGGCGGCAGTGGATGCAGGGGCGGCACTGTGGCTGAGAGGAGAGGACACTTTCACCACTTTCATTTCGGGAGCTCCCCCGTGTCATCTCATGCCATGCACGGATGGTGAAAGGAGAGAAAACTGAGGGAAGAGGAGGTGAGCACCGCTTCTCAGTGCAATTTTCAGCAGCAGCACCTCCCCGCCTCTCAAAGTCATCACCCCCCCTGCTTCTCAGTGTCTTGCCAAAAAAGTCCCCCGGCGAATAATGTCCCCCCTGTACTGCGGGGGCGGCATTGAAGGATCCGCCCTTGGGGTGGCAAAGGGAGTAAATCCGGGCCTGGGCGCCAGGGGGCGAGTCCTGTAATTTGCAGCTATAGACGCCAAATTCAGGACTCGGGATCACGCCCACCTGGGAGAGCGCTTCCCAGAGGGGGTTATCTGAGGCAGGGAGGAGCCGAGACAGCTGCCGAGGGACCCCAGAACAGCAGGATCGGGGCCACACTGTGCAAAACGAGCTGCACAGTGGAGGTAAGTATGACATGTTTGTTATTTAAAAAGAAAAAAAAAAACAAATCTATACAACCACTTTAAGGTTTACAACCTTTAATCATATTTCAGAGAATAATGACAGACTATTTTTTTTTTTTGGGCCTAATTGGCCGTCTGTGATGCGTGCAATATCGCCGAGACATGGCGAGATGCTCCTCAACAAAATGATTTGCCATGATCAGGTATGAACAAATTCACAAATTCCTCTCCAGAGGATCACACCGCAGCAGTAATTTCACACATTACACATTATGAATGCTTTACCACCACCATGTACAAAGTTAGTCAATCAGTTTTCATTTTTTCCTCTTCAGTGGTGTTGAAGGAAATGGTTGAGGAAACATCACCTTGAAGGAGATGCATCACAAGTTTTGCCCTTGATGGCAACCTTCAAAGGACAGAATAGTGGTCTAGCACACAAATGCTTTCTGCATCTATTTATGTCACCAAAGCCATCTGTTCTATAGTTAAGGAAAAGGATTATTATCAGGGGTTTAGCCATTTGTGCATTTGAAATAGTCATAGGTTTTTTCAGTTTAACCACTTCAGCCCCGGAAGAATTTACCCCCTTCCTGACCAGAGCACTTTTCGAGATTCGGCACTGCGTCGCTTTAACTGATAATTGCGCGGTCGTGCGACGTGGCTCCCAAACAAAATTGATGTCCTTTTTTTCCCCACAAATAGAGCTTTCTTTTGTTGGTATTTGATCACCTCTGCGTTTTTTATTTTTTGTGCTATAAACAAAAAAAAGAGTGTCAATTTTGAAAAAAAAAAAAAATATTTTTTAATATCCCCCAAAAATATCTCAGTTTAGGCCGATATGTATTCTACATATTTTTGGTAAAAAAATAAATCACAATAAGCGTAAATTGATTGGTTTGCGCAAAAGTTATAGCTTCTATAAAATAAGGGATAGATTTATGCCCTTTTTATTATATATTTTTTTTACTAATAATGGCGGCGACGGCATTTTTTATCATGACTGCGACATTATGGTGGACACATCAGACACTTTTGACACTATTTTGGGACCATTGTCATTTATAAAGCGATTAGTGCTATAAAAATGCATGATTATTGTATAAATGACACTGGCAGGGAAGGGGTTAAACACTAGGGGGTGATGAAGGGGTTAAGTGTGTCTTAGGGAGTGATTCTAACTGTGGGGGGGGGGCTGGGCTCCAAGTGACATGACAGTGATCACTGCTCCCGATGACAGGGAGCAGTAGATCAGTGTCCTGTCACTAGGCAGAACAGGGAAATGCCTTGTTTACATAGGCATCTCCCTGTTGTGCAGCTTCGTGACATGGCAGGTCCCGCGGGCACGGTCACGGAGCAAGCAACAGGCGTGCACGCACGGCAGGTACGTTGCTTTGCGCAGCCGTGCCATTCTGCCGACGTATATCGCCATTAGGCGGTCGGCAAGTGGTTAAACAAAACATAAAATATAATTAAGGCAAAAGGTTATCAATTTCATGTCCCTTCCCACAGTTATTCTTATGTTTGACCAGTATAGAAGCATGTATCTTCCAAACGAATGGAGGAATGTTTTTTGGCTTGTTGCTGAGCATGCTTAAAGGATCACTAAAGGAATTTTTTTTTAACTAAATAGCTTCCTTTACCTTACTGCAGTCCTGGTTTCATGTCCTTATTGTTCGCTTTTGCTTTGAAGTAGCTGTAATTCTGCTCTGATCTCCACACTTCCTGCTTGTCTGGCTCCTTATGAAAAATCTCATGGGAGCTTCTCACTGTGGTCTAAGCTGTGTGTCTAAAACTCCTCAGAACCAATCAGATTCATTTTAAAAACAAAACACTGCCCTGGATTTGTTTGTTTTTGTTCTGTGGGTCTCTTTACTTCACATAAACATGAAACCAGTTTAAAACCGAAAGTGAAACTAGAGGCACATTATATGATAGAATTTAATCTATTTTTAATCATTTTTAAAAGGAATCAGTTAACTTTTATGTCTCTATACCCTGTAAACAGTCATTTCAGCAAAACAATTTTTTTCCTTTAGTGACCCTTTAACAAACATAACCTTGCCTAATAACAACATCTGAATTTCTGAATTTATTCTAGGTTAGAGCTACAGCAGAGGGTTTGAAATGCCAGCTGCTCTGTTGTCGTGCACATCCCAATCATTGTTGGTTTTATGTAGCTTAGTTGAGCTAAGATGCATATTTGAAAGTAGGGGTAGAGATAGACTGCACATAGATTTGATTTGATTAGATTTTTTTATTTTTAAGTACAGTATTTTAATTTGTACCCTATTTTTATGAGCAATATGCCCTCAAAATGCGTACAGAGTTCGCCTTTCACTGGAAGTCTACTGCAGTTCCAATTACAAGTATTAAAAATAGACTAGACTCTATTATGCTTATGGAGCGAATATACACTACATCATACTATGGTATTTCTCCATAAACAATGGGCTATTTGGCATAATTGTAGAGAACTGTGTGTATGAACCCTCTTTACTTTTAGTTATCAGCTTTTTTGATCTAATTGCACAGTAAATTCCATGGGTAAAGTTGGTACCATCTGGAAATATTACTCATTACTTACTAATCTCCTTACGTACATTTGATTTTGGCATAATTCTATTTTTTCATTGTGTGTATATGGAACATAACTGATTGTTCATATCTTTTTAAATATTTGATTTTGAATTGCAGCTTCAATTTTTTTGGTATATTCTGACTTTTTTTTGTGTGCCTTTGTATTGGCTTCTTGAATGCCAATTTTTTTATTATGTTTAACCAACCCGGCCGACCGATGCCACGCCGATATACGTCGGCAGCATGGCAGCGGTAGGCAAATCGGCATACCTGTATGTTCCCTTTAAGAATCTGCACCCGCTGCACTCCCCGTGACCGTGCCCGCGGGACCCGGTGTCCGCCGGTGTCCCGCGATCGGGTCACAGAGAGGCAGAACAGGGGGATGCCTGTGTAAACAAGGCATTTCCCTGTTCTTCCTAGTGACAGGACACTGATCGTCTGCTCCCTGTGATCGGGAGCAGCGATCAGTGTTGTGTCACAATAAGCCCAGCCCCCTCACAGTGAGAATCACTCCCTAGGACACACTTAACCAGGGGCGGACTGACCATTCGGGCACTGCCCGAGGGCCCCATACCACTAGGGGGCCCCATCAGGGTTGCCAGCCTCAGTAAAACCATGGACAGTATGTAAAAAATAATTTTTTTTACATCTGTCCCTGAAATGTACCTTACCAACATCCTTTTGGTCTAAAAATCCAAAGATTATAGCTGCCCCGCCTCTCCAGTACCTTTTTCAGTGTGTGTATGTGTATTCTGCGTGTATGTATACTCTGTGTGTATATTGTGCATGCATACTGTATGTGTGTGGGTGTGTATACTGTGTGTGTATATTGTTTGTGTATACTGTGTATGTATACGGTATGTGTATACCGTGTAAAAATATTTTGTATGTGTATACTGTGTGACCCCATAATCTATTGCCTGGGGGCCCCATAATCTCCTATTGCCTGGGGGCCCCATAATCTCCTATTGCCCGGGGGCCCCATATTCTCCTATTGCCTGGGGGGCCCCATGAGTTGTCAGTCTGCCCCTGCACTTAACCCCATCCTCGCCCCCTAGTTGTTAACCCCTTCCCTGCCAGTCACATTTATACAGTAATCAGTGCATTTTTATAGCTCTGATTGCTGTATAAATGTGAATGGTCCCAAAGTAGCGTCAAAAGTGTCCGATGTGTCCGCCACAATGTCTCAGTCACGATAAAAAGTGGTGAACGCCGCCATTACTAGTAAAAAAAACATATTAATAAAAATGCCATAAATCTATCCCCTATTTTGTAGACGCTATAATCTTTGCGCAAACCAATCAATAAACACTTATTTTACCAAAACTATGTAGAAGAATACGTATCGGCCTAAACTGAGGAAATTTTTTTTTTTATATTTTTTTTGGGGGATATTTATTATAGTAAAAAGTAAAAAATATTGCTTTTTTTTATCAAATACCACCAAAAGAAAGCTCTATTTGTGGGGAAAAAGGATGTTGATTTTGTTTGGGGAGCCATGTCGCACGACCACGGAATTGTCAGTTAAAGCGACGCAGTGCCGAATCACAAAAAAATGGCCGGTCATTGGGCAGCCAAATCCTCCGGGGGGCTGAAGTGGTTAATGCTCAATACATTTTTTGTAAACAACAAAGTAAAAAAATGCACACAGAGTTAAAAATCACATTATTTTAATGACTCGTGACTTGTGGGAAATGTTCTTCCAGCAGTCTACATCCACCAACTCATTAGATAATATGCACTATCATATAATAATATGAAATTCATGGAAAACATCTCTTAACAGCTAAAAACAAAGCTTTTTCAGGGCACCAATAAATCATACTTTTTAACGTGAAATAGACATTGTGTGCTTGGCAAGAACAGATGAACGGGGCCGTTGCCAAAACAATATTCTCTTTGCGCTCTCTGACATGCATTGAATAAGTCAGACACACTGGACAGTTCAAAACATATTTTGTGTGCTCCTTGTGTCTAAAGTCCTGTTATGTAACCTGAAGAGTAATAATGATATCCTGTTAGTCCATTGCACTGTTCTGTTAACCCATTGTTCTCCAATCTGGCGTTCAAATCACCACGGCTGTAAAACTGTCTGGGACATCTTTAGCTTCTCCCCCCCCCAACAGGTGTTTCCTTTGTTTTATCTGTGACCTCATGGAAATCGCATTGGTTGGGTTACAAGCTGTTCCCGGCATTGCATTCCCAGAAAAGAAAGAAAAACTAATTTGGCCCGGATTCATCACCTTCCCTTTCCTTTTTCACCAATGCTGCCAGTTCATTCATATGGAAGAGACATAGCAAGACAGTTTATCTTCATGAAAATGAAAGTCAACAACAAAATGGAACCCATAGTTTCCACACCTGTACTCCGACCCAATGAAATAATGCTCTTGTCTATTTCTCCATTGATGAAATATATTATTGATCACTCATCATGTAAGGCCTCGTACACACGATTAGTCCATCCGATGAGAACAGTCCGAAGGACCGTTCTCATCGGTTAACCCATGAAGCTGACTGATGGTCTGATGCGCCTACACACCGTCGGTTAATGAGCCGATCGTGTCAGAACGCGGTGATGTAAAACACAAAGACGTGCTAAAAAAATACGAAGTTCAATGCTTTCAAGCATGCGTCGACTTGATTCTGAGCAATGCGTGGGTTTTTAACTGATGCTTTTGCATACTAACGATCGGTTTTGACCTATCGGTTAGGCGTCCATTGGTTCAATTTTAAAGCAAGTTCCTATTTTTTTGACCGAAGGTTAACTAACCGATGGGGCCCACACACGATCGGTTTGGACCAATGAAAACGGTTCATCAGACCATTCTCAACGGATGGACCGATCGTGTGTACGCGGCCTAAGAGTTTTAATTTATTGGCATGCCATAAAGTCCACCTCTTAGGTCTTCAAGGTGACCATACTCAGTAAGGTGATCTGTGGGGAATCTGACTGTTGTTGCTGAGAATGTGGACCAAATTTACCCATATAACATTTCTCTCCAATTTAGCTGCCATTTGTAACATACCATTGCATGGAAATGAAAGTAAGTATGCAGCGCTAAATAATAAACAGTGAAGTGTGTATAAATCGCTAATAATATACTGGTTTAGAGGGACAAATTACTATAATTTATTTTTCTTCAGATCTGTCACTATCGAGCTATAGCAACGTTAGCCTTATATTTGGCCACTACACAGTACATGCACTGTTATGAAATCACTGCTTCCACTTAGCATGGTTCCTCCAGGCCATACATGATTCTTTTTCTTTTGTTCAACCAGTGACACATTCAAGATGGTTGAGGGAATCCCTCCTGCGGAGGTATTGTATTCTGACAAAGGGGAGAGTTCCCCACCATCAGAATACACTCATCAGCACCCCCGGCTATAGATAACTGCACTGATAGAGCACACATTTTCCAATAGGCTGGTTGTATAGAAGTTGATTGCGAGATCAACTTCCATGCAACCAGCCTGCCCATAAATAGATGGAAATGTGTCTAGTCCCTGCTGAACCTGCCAAATTTTGATCCATCTATGGCCAGCTGAGCTTTTAAAGATATATATATATATATATTTTTTTTTTGAGAATTTTCCGAGTTATCTGGCGCATTCCCACATTTTGCTCCGCTACGATCTTGGGCCCATTTATCTGAAATATACGGGTCTTCACCCCACTGTTATCTGGGGTGATCATATACCAGGCAACCAGCACTTCATGGTATTGGGTGGGCGACATTTTAAACACCCTTAAGTTGCATCAAATTTTTGGTGAGCGTTTCACACATAATGTCTTTTTTGATATTGTCTAGATTAAATTAATACTGTTGTATCTGATAATCTAATTGAGATTTGTTCTCTTTTTATATAATTCAGAGGCTCCTGATGAAGCGATGTCTATATCGCGAAACATGTAGAGCTCAAGCTTTTATTGTGGATCTTGTGGACTTTTTATCGAGGAGATATCTGTACTCAATATAGGCATCTACTATACAGACATCTTTTGTAGCAAGTTACCTACATTACCATTGAGTCATTCCCTTTGAGGGTCATCACACGATCCTATCTTTGTACTGTATTTTTTTGTATGTTTAAGATGTATTTTTGTGAAACATTACATTTATTATCTTTTATTTATGTGCCTACAAAGTAAATTTTTCCTTAATCATTTCCTATTCACCCAGTACTAGGACGTGGCATATTCATTATTAAGGGTGTTGATTACCGCCTCAGGGCATTAGTAATCAATAATTTTCTGAGCTTTTGATGACAGTAGAAGTTTGACAAAGCTATTGATCCTTCACCACTCTCACTATTGGTCCTGAATACCATTATCCTTGGTGCAGAAAGTGAAGGAAACCCAACATTTTGAAGTTGTCACAGAGCATGTAGTGAGAGGAAACTGCCAATGGGAAAACCTGGTCTGTGACAACTGTCTGAATGAATGAATGAATGAAAAACTTATAAAGCGCGGCGCATGCGAACTGAATCGCTTCTGGGCTAAGAGGGGATGTCCCCTTGCTTTTGAAAGTTCTCCATAGGCATGTGCAAAAGGGAAAAATTAGTTTCGTTTTAATTCGTTATTTAATTAATTTCGTTAAGTTAGATTCGTTACATGTGTTAAATTCGTTTTCGGAATGCGTTCGTTTTCGACCGAATTTTGAAAAATCCGGTCGAATTCGAAAATATTTCGACCGTTTTTGGAATTCGTTCGTTTTCGATCGAATTTCGAAAAATCCGGTCAAATTCGAAAATATTTCGACCAGATTTGAAAACAAATAGTCTCTTTTCGAATAGAATTAATTTTCGAATTATATTCATTTTTTTTTTTTCGAATTCCGATCGAATTTTATTTTATTTTATTTTATTTATTTTTTTTGAATTCCGATCGAATTTCGTCCGCGGGTTTTCGATTCGGAATCGAAAACGTTCGTTCGGATTCGGTAAATTCATTAATATTGCAATTCGGGAATTCGTATGCATCCGAATGTCCGAATAATGAAAAATTTGTCCAAATTTCGATTCGGAACGAAACAAAATGCACATGCCTAGTTCTCCTCTTACTTCCTGCTTTGTCTCCAAGGCAGGAAGTTAGGGGATATCTCTCTGACAGTACACACACAGGAACGAAGAAACCTAACAGGGATCACATACACAGAGCATAAACTAAAAGATTAGCTCTGAATTGAATTCACATTTAAGACACTTGAAATGCAAAAACTGCACGAGCAACGCATAAGATATCTGAGATAATGGTAATTAAAAAATATTTTGTACTGCATATGTTGTTGAGAGCATGGCTCTCACATCACGGGGTATAATAAAATTGTAATTTTAATTTTTTTTGTAAAAAAAGCTTTGATTTTCTAGTCATAAGCATGTTGTAGTTCCTTGAGATGAAAGTGCTGGCGGCAGCATGAATGGTCACAGAAAGTTGCTAATCATCCCTTTTCCCTGCTTGTTGTTGTCTTTGAACAGATTGTAAAAAGTGTTGCCTAAGTTCCTCTCCAACAAGGCCTTGGTTAAATGCTCCCAAGCCTGGCTGTGTAACACACCGGAACAGACAAGAATTGGCACGTTCGTAAGCAGACCATATCGGGATCTTGCTCTGACCCAGCGATTGGGCAAGACTGAGTCATCAGCAGATGCTTCTTCTGACTGGGTGAGCGGGAAGACACATTCAAGGACATTAGTCAAACTTGCAAGTAAACAATTTTAATTATCAACTTGCTAGCAAAAATAAAGCATCCCCTTGAAAGATACACTTATCAAACCATACTGGCGTTACAAAGTATATTTACATTTTTCAGTGAAGGCTCAGACCTGTTTTCATTTTACTATTTTATTATAGAAACTAGACTGACCTTAAAATAGATACAGTTTATTATCAGAAGAAGTTTTATTAAAAGAGAGTCTGAAATGAAATACAAAACTATGCAATTAAATTGATATTTTTCTTGTTTGAGTGTTTTCTTATACGGATAGTTACATAGTTAGTCAGGTTGAAAAGAGACACAAGTCTATCTAGTTCAACCATAAAAAATAAATACAAATAAAATAAAAAATATCATACAATCCCATATACCCAATTCTATTCCCACAGTTGATCCAGAGGAAGGCAAAAAACCCCAGCAGAGCATGCTCCAATTTGCTACAGCAGGGGAAAAAAATCCTTTAAGAGGCAATCAGATTTTCCCTTGATCAACTTTACCTATAAATGTTAGTACCCAGTTATATTATGTACTTTTAGGAACAAATCCAGGCCTTTCTTAAATCAATCTACTGATCTGGCCAGAACCACCACTGGAGGGAGTCTATTCCACATTTCCACAGCTCTTACTGTGAAGAAACCTTGGAGATTAAATCTCTTTTCCTCTAGATGTAAAGAGTGCCCCCTTGTCCTCTGTGTTGACCGTAAAGTGAATAACTCAACACCAAGTTCACTTTATGGACCCCTTATATATTTGAACATGTTGATCATATCCCCCTTAATCTCCTCTTCTCAAGAGTGAATACATTCAGTTTCTCTAATCTTTTCTCATAGCTGAGGTCCTCCATGCCTCTTGTCAGTTTGGTTGCCCTTCTCTGCACTTTCTCCAGTTCCCCCATATCCTTTTTGAGAACTGGGGCCCAAAACTGAACTGCATATTCCAGATGAGGTCTTACTAATGATTTGGAAAAAAAAAAAAAGAAAATTGAAAATTAGTACACAGGGGGAATCTCAACAAAATATACAAAGTACAATATGAAACATCATAGCAATCCCTCCTTCAAGGGTTGTAGACTGAGTAGGGCTTATTAGAGTCATCAAATTGATGGCATCGACAACATGTAGAGGGTAACGAAAATTGAAAGAAGAGAAGAAATGCCAACTCTTGGGGAACCTACGAGGAACCAAACAGTAGTGAGTACACATTATGTCAAAAAATGGAAAGAGAGAAGAAGAGAAAAGGAAGAAAATAAAAGGGGGGAGGAGAAGCAGAATAGAAAGGTAAATGGGGGGGGTTTCCAGTAGTTAAAGTAATGGCACAAATACATTAAAGTGGCAAACCTATGGGGAGGGTGCAAGGTGTATCAGAGCTAAAGGATACCTCAATAATTTTTTAACTGTCACCAGTACTAGAAACACTTGTCCCAGTGACAACTAAGAAGGAATTTCCCTCACTTTGGAGACATTTTATTTCACATATTGAAAGTGCAGATTCCACCAGGAATGCTTTAAACCATGATGCACTGCATGGTCTTTGAACCAAAGTTTGGCCAGCAGGCTTAGAAGGACCAAAAAGGACCAATAAGAGGGCTGTAGACTGGATAATATGCTTGTACGTTGTAGTTCCAAAAGGAAGTTTTGGTTAAATGGGTCTCTCATTATAAAAGAGAAAACTTTTCCTAAGGATTCACCCTTGCAATATCACCACATAATAAAAGTTCTTTTAAAGTGCCACCTCCCACAGTTCCTGGTTTGGGGGATACATTCTGGTGGTGGTCCAGCCACTCACCATTATACCTCTTGTCAGCCACATGTTCTCCAGGAAATTCTTATCTTCCACATTCTTTCCATCCAGAGCTGTAACCAATGAAAGGCCATTTTACGAGATTTCAGAAACATTCTCACTTCACTTCTATGTTATGTATGACCCCATTACAGCCGTTAATACAATTCCTCTTTCAATATAATACAATTTTGACAGTGAAAGGGCCTTCTAGTTAGTTAACTTATCATGATAATTTCCCTGATACATTGAGTGAGGAAAAGGTCCAAGATTTTCTTGAATCAGGGTTAGATTCATAGCATGAGCCATGTAGAACTTGCATATTCTACTACCTGCGATGTCCTGACCAGTGTTCTAAAACATTCATCAGTTTCTTAAATCTTTAATTCTATCCAGTGGCAAGATTTCTACACAGGCCAGCCCAGGCCCACCCAATCAACACTGCCCTTACTTATGGGCTCATTCTTATAATTGAATATTTCATTCATTTGGTAGCATGTATTTGGCAAATTCCAGGTTCAGGTGAGTTATGGTAGACCCAAGGTATTAGAAAGATTATCTTCTTCCTGGGATAGATGGAAAATTAAGACTAACCGTTTGAAGCAGTTGGTGTTTAAAATACACAAAGACTAACTTTTTTTGGGATAAAGTGGAGATGAATTAGGACACCTATTCAATTTCAATTTCTGTCTGTGCCCCCGTTTGGGAGATTTACCCTCTCTATTTGTCCTGTTTATCATTATCATTGAATGTAAAAGGAACATGAATAAAAAATAAAATAAATAAATCATACATTTTGGGTTATCCCCAGAAAAATATTAGAGGGGAAGTCTTTCAAAGAGGTCCTTGGGGGCCACAAGAGATACTCTAATTTTAAAGAGATTTCTTCAAACTTCCTGTTTTGAAAATAGGGTAGGAAGTGAAGGGAAATATCCCCCAATGGGACACAGATGGTAATAAGAAAAAAAATTGTCAAGGGTTATAATTGCCTATACTGTAGTTCTACTTTAAAGTGATTGGAAAGCTTTAATTTTTTTTATTAGAATAATAAACATGTTATACTTACCTCCAGACAGGAAAACTGCGATGGAGCTTTCGTCGGGAATCCCGGCCGTGTGTATGCTCCATCGCAGTTTTTCACATAGGAAAACTGCTGGGAAAAAGACCACCGGGAATACCGGTGGAAAAAAAGAGAGCTGGTTCTCTTTTTTTTCCGGCAGTTTTCCTGTCGGGCTTTTTTCTGCTTTTATCCATTATGATTTTGTAAGTGTAACTTTTTATCTATTAAATGGAATACTGGTAACGTACTTCACTATGTGGGCCCTGTTATTCCTTTCATGTATCCACTGAATATACACAATCGGAGGATTCTAGGACATACTAATCACAGCCCAGGATTTTCAAAGGCCCTGGCTAGGGTTTTAGCTAGGGTTGTCCAGATACCGATACCAGTGTCGGTATCGGGACCGATACCGAGTATTTGCGCTAGTACTCGTACTCGCGCAAATACTCCCGATACCAAAATAGAATACTTTTTTTTTTTTTTTTGTGACATCGAACACAAATTGGATGGCACCATTGGATGGCACTGATAGGTGGCACTGGCATTGATTGAATGGCACTCATAAATGGATGGCACTGATAGGTGGCACTGGCATTGATTGGGTGGCACTGATGAGATGCACTAATAAGCTGCCTCCCTGCACTGATGCACTAATGGGCACTGATCTGCACTGATAGGTGGCACTGGCTAGCTGCACTTTTGGGCACTGGCACCGATGAGCTGCACTGACAGTGATCACTCCTTCAATGATATGTAGTTTTCCAGTACCGTATGCTAAAAAACAGCCCCACACCATGATGTACCAGTTCTTCATAATTCTAAAGAAAATATCTTTGGTCTGTATTGTGGTTTGAAAACGGTCACATGACATTAAAAAAAAGTATCGGTATTCGGTATCGGCGACTACTTGAAAAAAAGTATCGGTACTTGTACTCGGTCCTAAAAAAGTGGTATCGGGACAACCCTAGTTTTAGCCACATGCTGTTTTAATAACACGCTCTGGTAAGCCTCCTGTCTATAGGGTGTTGGTGGTGGTGGTTCCATAAGTCACAATTTACCTCATGTGTGTGCCGGTTCTTGTCATACTTCACCATTGAGTGTTTTTCTTGTGACACGCTTCAATACCGCGGATTCGTTGGAGGTCTCAACATTCATCCCCCCCCCTGCGAGGATCGTTTAAAGGCCCTGGCTGGGGTTTGCAGCCGCAAGCATTTATTGCTTGCCATGTGGTAAGCCTCCAATTTTTATTAATTCGTGGTGGTGGTTATCGCATATGCTCTTCTCCAGATCATTTATTCACTATATCATGAACTATATCTATTGCGGATATACTGGGACTGAGTTTTTTCATTCATTTTCACAGCTTCCCATTGATTTTGGGTTTATTGGCTTCAATTTCATGCATTATATTTCACATCAATTTTACTGTTCAGTTATACATATTTAAATCAGCGCAACTTCTCCTTTTTTCCTTGGGAAAACTGCAATGGAGCATACGCATGGCCGGTTTTTCCGGCCAAAAGCTCTCATGGCAGTTTCCCCAATGGGAAAACCGGTCGTGTGTACGAGGCATGAGATAGGAAATTACATCATAACCATGTAGTTCCACTAAGAAGGGCAATACATTATACAAGAACCGTACCACCTAGAATGGTTGTTGCACCTATGTCTGCATAGTCAACATGCAAACAGAAAATGACTCAAACTCAAGGAGAGGTCAAGGATTCCCAATGCCGAGATTTCATAGACTTGTACTGAACTGAGCTAAGAGCCATTAACAAGCAGTGTTTGGCATGCTATGGCTGATGAGTTTCTGAACCAAAGAGCTTTCATATGAGGACTCAGTTTTGGCCTCACTGCAAAGTAATATACTTTATAAGAGATTAGATGAAATCAAATGCTAAGCCTATGAAAAGAACATGCATAGCAGGAGCACAGCCAGGTCACAAACGCCCTTTCCTCTTCTCGTGTGAGCATCCTTCATGTACAAGGTTATTTGTATCTCGGCAGTAATTAAAAACATGAGTTGGGATATTAATGTAAGCATCCAATACCTATGTGACCACAATAAAAATTGCCCATAAATTTCAACCCTACAAAGAAACAGGTCTGTGAATTGTCTAAACTTACTCTGCGCCCATCCCGAGTCCAAAAGCCTAGTCTTACAAATTTTTTATATTCACGTGGATATTAAATACATTTGTTTTACCAGCCTGAATTAAAGAAATGAAAGGATATGTTTAAAATGCATTATCTTGTTTATTTTCTCTTGGAAACGTTGGCATATATTTGTAGTTCTATGAATCATATTGCAGAGACTTACTAGTAAAGTTCAGAAAACATTTCCAGTTTCTTTTGCCTTACACTATTTATTGTTAATTTATCACATATTAACTGTCATTTCCATAGTCATTTTCCAACTTTACAGTAGCAGTGCTGAGCATTTGTTTTTAAAGCTGAACTCCGGAAAAAAAGTAACATGATAAAACTGAATAGCCCATTACTAGATAAAACAATAAAACTAGCTTTTGCTGCAATATTCACTTTTATTCCTGAGATTTCCCATGCAATACTTTTTCCAGGCATTAGGTGCCCTTAGTGTGATGGCCAGCATCATTAAGCCTCAGAGCCTAGGTCATCCTGGACCCGCCTCAGCCTGTGAGTGGGCAATGAAAAGAAGAAGCACAGTGATGAGCCCATCTCTGTTACTCTGCTTTCTCTTCCTAACATTAGTATTGTTTATGTTTATGTTTTTGGTCTCTCCGCGCCATAATTTTTTAGATGATGGTTCAGCTACACCATAATGATGGAGGTGAGACTATTTGGTTAGAAGGGTGCTACCAGGAGACAAGGAAGCATTGATGTGCGCACAGGGTGTGCCAGATCACAGGGCACACCCTAATCACTCTGTGCTGCTTAGATTGCCCCTGCTGGGAATCTTTTCCTCAGTCCCTTTCAATTTAGACTGTTTAGACTCCTGATATTACACCAAAGCCCCCCAAAGGGGCTCAGAAAAAACTGTAAAAAAATAAAATAAAAACATGTAAAAAATATAATAAAAAAATTCAATTGTACTGCCCTACTGACACCATCCACTGCTCTACTGACACCAACCTCTGCCCTACAGACACTGTTCATTGCCCTACTGCCATATATATATATATATATATATATATATATATATATATATTTACACACATGCATGTACTATATGTTTGAGCTTTGGGGTACACACCCTAATGCAATAGGCTGCGCACATCTATGCAAGGAAGCCTCTCTGGCCATAATATAACCTTCCTTAATAGGTTTTGTTATTACGTATGTGATAAGAGCCACGGAGCACAATGTATATTGCATCCCTTCTGATGAATGTTTGAGCATAATGTATTGTATGCTGTTTTGGAAAAATAATAAAAACTATTGGAACAAAAAAAGATATCAACATACGCTGCATTCGAATCCTTTAGTAAAGTGTGTAGTTTATGTAAACCTCCCCTACCCAGAAGAAGGATATCCACTAGAGCACATTTAAAATGCCTCTTATGTTCTTTGACCGGGAAATAACAAGTCGCTGTGTCCTTATATAATCACTCTTCACTGAATTACTTGTTTGTGTTTAATAATAAGCAGATAGAATCACTTCTAGCGCCTGTTCCATGAACTGAAGTCAGCGCGAAACAAAGGCTTTATTAGAGGGAATGATGTGGTCATCTCAGTGCACGTTGGTTTGGATGGCTATGTGTGGTTTTTCTGTAGAAGGTCTTGCATCAATAGATTTCTTGTTGTCTGTTTAAACCCTCACGGGGTTACATGAGGACTGATTCAACTCAATGGCCTTGCCCTTTGCCATTGTGTTTTAATATAGGTTTATATTCTCAGAGTTATATTCTGCCACCCTGCAATTATTCATAACTCGTTAGTATTTCTATAGGCTTTTTTATAGCACTCTACATACTGTCCTTTGTCCAGACTGACAAGGGGGCATTGTTAAGACTGGATGTATGAGGTGAACACAATGCCTTTACTTCAGTTGGACAAAATCTGGTAGGAAGTGGGTATTCTAATGCTTACTTCATATTGACCAATGTGTTTTTTTCCATATTTTGCCATAAGGTAGTCAGATATGTTACCCCATGAAGAACTATTTTAAAGCAATGTTACACCGTCATTTATCAGGATTTACTGTTTATGTAATAAAAAACACACATTTTCCTGTTAGAAATTCATAAAAAAAATAAAATAATGAAAAATGAAAGTATATGTAAAAATATGTATTTTTAGCTTTAGATGAAGTAGTTAGGGGTTAGAACATCTCTGAGGCCTCGTACAAACCACCCAACATGTCCGATGAAAACGGTCCGCGGACCGTTTTCATCGGATATGTCCGCTGGGATCATTTGGTCTGATGTGTGTACACACCATCAGACCAAATTCCCCGCGGACAGAATACGCGGTGATGTGGCGGCGACGATTACGCCGCGACGTGCGCGCACCAGGAAGTTCAATGCTTCCACGCATGCGTTGAATCACTTCGACACATGCGTGGGATTTCGAGCCAGCGGACATGTCCGATGAGTCGTACTGACCATCGGACATGTCCGACGGACAGGCTTCCAGCGGACAAGTTTCTTAGCATGCTGGAAACCTGTCCGCTAGGCCTGGAAACTGTCCGGTCGGCCCTACACACGACCGAACATGTCCGTGGACCAGTTTCAGCGGACATGTTCGGGACGTGTGTACAAGGCCTTAGGTATTTATTGATGTCTGCATCTCCACTAGGGAGACTCACCCTCTCTAATGGTCCTAGTCACCAATGTCACCAGGACTGAAAGTGAGGGCAAATCCAAGTTCAAGACAACTATCGAAGGATAGTGAAATCCCTTGCATAGATGCCCCCTCTCCTCAAATATTATATATATATATATATATATATATATATATATATATATATATATATACACACACACTGTATTACTAAAAGTTGAGTTGGCCCACCCTTTGCAGTTATAACAGCTTCAACTCTTCTGGGAAGGCCGTCCACAAGGTTTAGGAGTGTGTCTATGGGAATGTTTGACCATTCTTCCAGAAGCTCATTTGTGAAGATAGGCACTGATGTGCATGAGAAGGCCTGGTTTACAGTCTCCACTCTAATTCATCCCAAAGGGGTTCTTTTGTTTTTTTCATAAAGACTTTATTGAAAAAAATTGCAGATAACAGAAGAGAAAAAAAGCTACATGAGCCCAAACAGAAAGTCATACAGATAAATTTCCATAGAACATAAATATGATATGTCTAAACACAGTAAGTTAAGTCATAGATGAGGCTACGGTGTTTGGGCATACATATCTTAGGAGAGGAAACATATAGAGGAAGAAAGAAAGAAAGAAAGAAAGAAAGAAAGAAAGAAAGAAAGAAAGAAAGAAAGAAAGAAAGAAAGAAAGAAAGAAAGAAAGGGGAAGAGAAAAAAAAAGGGGGGGGGGGGGTTGGGCGGAGATGGGAAGAGAGAGCTGGAGGGGGAAGAGAAAAAAAATGAGGGGGTGGGGGTGGGTCGAACAAGGCATAATGAGGAGAGAGGATGCAAAAGTCACCAACTACCCTCTCCAGCATCCAGTTGTCATAATATTACATTGCATGAAGCCAGTAGCATGATCCTGATTCTGCATTCAAGGCCTGGGGTAAGGTGGCACCAGTTCCGTATTAAACTGCATTATTAAGAAGGTCTTGGTATGATTGAGAGCATTTAAAGGTTGTCCATGCTTCCAATATAGCAGTAAATATATCCCAAAGGGGTTCTATCGGGTTGAGGTGCAGGCCAGCGAAGTTCATCCACCCCAAATTTGCTCATCCATGTCTTTATGGACCTTGCTTTGTGCACTGGTGCACAGTCATATTGGAAGAGGAAGGGGCCATCCCCAAACTGTTCCCACAAATGTCTTGGTATGATGTCGCCTTAAGGGTTCCCTTCACTAGAACTAAGGGGCCAAGACCAACCACTGAAAAACAACCCCACACCATAATCCCCCATCCACCAAATGATTTGGACCAGTGCACAAAGCAAGGTCCATAAAGACATGGATGAGCGAGTTTGGGGTGAAAGAACTTGACAGAGTCCTGACCTCAACCCAATAGAACAGCTTTGGGATGAATTAGAGCAGAGACTGCGAGCCAGGCCTTCCCGTCCACATCAGTGCCTGACCTCACAAATGCACTTCTGGAAGAATGGTCAAACATTCCCATAGACACACTCCTAAACCTTGTGGAGGCCTACCCAAAAGAGTTGAAGCTGTTATAGCTGCAAAGGGTGGGCCTACTCAGCATTGAACTCTAGGGACGAAGATTGGAATGCCATTAAAGTTCATGTGCGTGTAAAGGCTGGAATCCCAATAATTTTGGCAATATAGTGTGTGTATATATATATATATATATATATATATATATATATATATATATATATATATATATATATAGTACATACTGTATATATTGCTCTAAACATTTCTAAAATAAAATAAAAAAATAGTAAATATTCAGTAAAACCTTGGTTTGAGAGCGTTTTGCAAGACAAGCAATTTTTTTTTATAAATTTTGACTTGATATACAAGCGTTGTCTTGCTATACAAGTAGCATCATGTCACAACAGAGTATAACAGAGAAGTGGATGGACATTTTATGGTTACACAACCTATCACATTGCTATGATCTTTTTTATATGGAATATAAACTGAAGGCCTTATGAATAAATGGTTGTGGAATAAATCATTTGAGTTTCCATTATTTCTTATGGGGAAATTTGCTTTGATATACAAGTGCTTTGGATTACAAGCACGTTTCCGGAACGAATTATGCTCACAATCCAAGGTTTTACTGTACTTACCTTAGATCCAAACTTGTGGATGGTTCTCCTAGGTGACATCACCGAGCCTCACTGTAGCCTTCTGGGAAAGCTGAGAATTATCTTTTGCACTGTGGAAGGGTGGAAATGTAAGCACTTGGAGCCAATCAAGCTGTTGTAAATTATACAGTGATGTCATCCTGACACTGGAGGCTAGGTTGACGACATTTAATTACATGGACTCATACAGCAAGGAAAGCACAGGGACGATCTCCCCATTGGGGTGCGACTCATTAATAGAGCAAAAAGCAATGTTAAGGCCAAGGGATGACACAGGAAACTGCGGTTTGTGTCGTGATTCGTGAATATTTGTGTCACCATTTTGGCAATGTTGTGTGGTGGGGTGCTTGAATTACAGGAGTGTCCGAAGAGAAATACAATTATTTCTGAAACAGTTCACATAATTGTGGCTAGTTATATTAATTTTTATGCAGGAAAAATCCACATATATATTTCTTTTAACTTTCCTGTGTGGATACAATGTATAAAGAAAGTAGAATCAACTCTATTTTTCATGATGATAAGTAAGGCCTATTACATTGGGATCACAGAACTCCCCATACAATACCTTTATATGCTTTTCTCTCTACAAGGATAAAGCCATCTTTGTTTAGACAAGGTCAGGTCAGTATCTATCGTCTTTTAGGACTGAGATGCAAGCTCAAAGGAGACGCAATAATAGTGTATGGTAGATCTTGGCTATGTTCTCAAATGGTTGGCACAGATCAGACCTTGCTGCAGTCTATAACCTTGGGACTTGCTACAAAGTTACAATTTTGCAGTCGGGTCACTACAGAAGCAGAGACTGGGGAAATACTTCTTCATGCCTACAGCAGACTGATGACATCATTTCAGCCTAGGCAAAGTCACTTGACTGGAGGGACTGGAGGTCAAGGACTGCTTTTTAACCACTTGCCACTTGAGGCATTGTAATATGACGGCGGCAGGAACCCTCCGTATCTCTGGGCCGCCGTCATATGACGTCCTCAGTTTCCCGACATTGTAAAGAGCGGGCGCGTTTGCCGCACCACTCAGGACCTGATGCGTGTGCCCGGCGGCCACGATGTCCGCTGGGCACCCGCGATTGCCTGTTAACACGGCAGGACCGTGGATCTGTGTGTGTAAACACACAGATCCATGTCTTATCAGAGGAGAGGAGACCAATGGTGTGTTCCTTGTACAGAGGAACACGATCAGTCTCCTCCCCTTGTGAGTTCCCTCCCAATTTCATGCTCCCAACTTTGTGGGAACAGTTTGTGGATGGTCCCTTCCTGTTCCAACATGACTGTGCACCAGTGCACAAAGTAAGATCCATAAAGAAATGGATGAGTGAGTTTGGGGTGGAGGAACTTGACTGGCCTGCACAGAGTCCTGACCTAAACCTGATAGAACACCTTTGGGATGAATTAGAGTGCAGACTGCGATCCAGCCTTCTTGTCCAATATCTGTGCCTGGCCTCACAAATGCGCTTCTGGAAGAATGGTCAAACATTCCCATAGACACTCCTAAACATTGTGGACAGCCTTCCCAGAAGAGTTGAAGCTGTTATAGCTGCAATGGGTGGGCCAACTCAATATTGAACCCTACGGACTAAGACTGGGATGCCATTAAAGTTCATGTGCGTGTAAAGGCAGGCGTCCCAATACTTTTGGTAATATAGCGTAAGTAACCCCACGGATAAAGACCCACTTCCATGATCCCACATGTATGCATATGCTCATCAGGAAGGGGTTAAAGGATTTGTTTATTTTTAATGTAGTACTTGAAACCACATTAAATGGTCCTCCCTGTACGTTCTGTATTTTTTATTTCTTAATTTTGGCTTTGGTACATGTCCCACATTGCAGCATCCAGCTTTTGTTTGACAATAGCTTGCTTATTAGTCCTACAAATGAAATTGCTGGATTTATAAATTATGTTGGGTCTGGGATTAAAAGTACAATTTCAATCTTTGCAGATGACACCAAGCTATGCAGTGGAATAACGTCCTTACAGAATGCTTCCAACTTACAAGACGACCTCAATGCTCTGTTTAACTGGGCGACTATGTGGCAAATGAGGTTAAATGTTGATAAATGTAAAGTTATGCTTTTGGGGGCATGCATCATACATACTAGGAGGAGTACAACTGGGGGGATTCAGTGATAGAGAAGGATAATAATAGCATATAATGCCAAGCAGTTAGCAAAATCCTTTCTTGTATTACAGTAAAAGAGGTATGGACTCCAGAGAGAGTGAGGGGGGGGGGGGGGGGTTAACACGTATAAATACATAAGTGGTCCATATAGTGAACTCAGTGTAGAGTTATGCCCTACACACACGATTGGTTCGTCTGATGAAAACGAACCGATCGATTTGTTCATCAGATATCCGATGAAGCTGACTTTCATCAGTCTTGCCTACACACCATTGGTTAAAGATCCGATCTTGTCCAACACGGTGACGTAAAACACAACGACGTGCTGAGAAAAATGAACTTCAATGCTTCCGAGCATGCGTCGACTTGATTCTGAGCATGCGTGGATTTTTGACCGATGGATTTCCCCACAGACGATCGTTTTTTTCTATCGTTTTTTTAACCATAAGAAAAATTTAAAACAGGTTCTATTTTTTTTGGGGAAAAAAACTGATGGGGCCCACACATGATCAGTTCGTCCGATGAAAACGGTCCATCGGTCCTTTTTCATCAGACGAACCGATATTGTGTACAGGGCATTAGTCATGTTAAGGTCATCAGAGAAGACAAGGGGACACGTTTTGGGCCAGATTCACGTATCTGGGCGTATCTTTGTGCGGGCGTAGCGTATCCTATTTACGCTACACCGCCGCAACTTAGACAGGCAAGTGCAGTATTCACAAAGCACTTGCTCCGTAAGTTGAGGCGGCGTATCGTAAATTGGCCGGCGTTAGCCCGCTAAATTAAAATTTGGAAGAGGTGGGCGTGTTGTATTAAAATGAGCCGTGACCCCATGCAAATAAGGGGCCAAACGAACGGCGCATGCGCCGTCCGTGGATGTATCCCAGTGCGCATGCGTCGGATAGAATGCCTAAGATACGTCGAACACTGCCAACGACGTGAATGCAACTTACGCACAGGCCTATTCACGTACGACTTACGTCAATGACGTAAAATTTGACGGCTGTTCCGCTGTCCATACTTTGCATTGGCTGTGCCTCATATAGCAGGGGTAACTTTACGCCGGACGTAAGCCTAACGTAAACGGCGTAGCGGGCACAAGTACGTTTGTGAATCGGCGTATCTACCTCATTTGCATATTCTACGCGTAAATCTACGGAAGCGCCCCTTGCGGCCAGCGTAAATATTTACACCCAAGATACGACGGCGTAAGAGACTTACGTCAGTCGTATCTTGGCAACAGTGAGGCGTATCTGATTCTATGAATCAGGCGCATAGATGGGACGCCTCACATTCGGACTTACGACGGCGTATCAGGAGATACGCCGTCCTAAGTCCTTTGTGAATCTGGGCCTTTATGTCTGGAGAAAAAGAGATTTATTCTCCAAATAAGGAAGGCTTCTTCACAGTAATGCCTCGTGCACGCGGTCGGACTTTCCAAGAAAAAAAGTCACACGGTTGGAAGTCCGACGGACCTTAGATAGAGAACCTGTTCTCTATTTTTCCATTGGACTTCCGACAGACTCACGGCCAACTTTTGCATGGTCAAAAGTCCTACTGTGTGTACGATGCATAAGGGCTGTGGAAATTTGGAATAGACTCCCTTAAGAGCTAAAAATGGCCATCTCAGTAGATTGTTTTAAATAAAGGCCTGGATTCTGTCCTAACTGCACATAATATAACTAGATACTAATATTTATAGAAAAAGTTGATCCAGGAAATATCTGATTTATTCTTGGGGAATCAGGAAGGAAACTTTTTCCCCAGCTGGAGCAAATTGGATCATGCTTTATTTGGGCTTTTTTGCCTTCCTCTGGATCAACTGGGGGGTATAGGATAGTGTATATGGAGGTTTTCTATTTGTGTGTGTGTATTTTTTTTTCTATGTTGGTTGAACTGAAAGGACTAGTGTTTTTTTTTCAAACAGAGTAACTATATAACTAGGCGTACCTATAGTCTTTCACACAAGTTATGCAAGTAATGTCTTACATACTTTAGAGCAGTTCATCTCAAATCCGGTTCCTCCTTAGATTACTAGGGGTAGCTTGAACAGTGAGCAATTTTGGCCTTTCAGATAAGCAATCACGAGCACCAATGATCTTTTTAGCTATCTATACAGGGGCATTCTTCCTAGTGACCAACGATGAAAGAAGCAATCTTTCCCCTGACCACCAGTGTAAGAAGCATTCTTCCTAACGACTACTATGTTAATGTACAGTGAACTGTAGATACTGTATAATAGTTTATGACAGGGGTTTCCTGAGCCTTGACAGTTATTTTAAGTGTTCCTACATGTTTAAAAGGTTAGGAAAGTCAGCTCTGGAGTCATTTTGGTCTTACGGTTAATAACCTAACCCCCATTTTTTTTTTTTTCGTTTAATATTTTTATTGAGATTTTTCATTGAAAAATAGAGAGTAAGGCCCGGTACACATGGTTGGACCGCTTTCATCGGTTAACCGATGAAGCTGACTGATGGTCTGATGTGCCTACACACCATCAGTTTAAAAACCGATCGAGTCCAACGCGGTGACATAAAACACAACGACGTGCTGAGAAAAATTACGTTCAATGCTTCCAAGCATGCGTCGACTTTATTCTGAGCATGCGCGGGTTTTGAACCCCGATCCGCGATCAGAACGGGTCGACCTGTTCGGATCGGCACAGACTGCGATCCGCGGAGCGCACCCCCGCCGTGGCCTTAGGAAAGACCGCGGCTTCGACCTAGCTCCGGAGCGGTCGGCCATCTTGGTACACCCGGCGGCGGTGCGCGCTGACGTCATCACCCTCTGCTATTCCTACCAGAGCGCGCGCCGCGATCTATTTTGAATGCATCTGCAAGACTGCAAGTACAGTGAGTTGAATCATGATTGTTGGGCAATGCAAAAACTACTGGCTATTATTACTAATATGTGGGGGCAATGTTATACTACTGAGTGGCTATAGATGTACCTTGAATTTATTATTACTAATGTGGGGGCAATGTTATACTACTGGCTATTATTACTAATGTCATGTGGGGGCAATGTTAAACTACTGGCTATTATTACTATGTGGGGGCAATGTTAAACTACTGGCTAGTGGCTAGTATTACTAATGTGGGGGCAATGTTGCTGATCCGAAAATGATCCGATCCGTGACTCCTGATCCGAGGATCGATCAGATCCGTGAGTTTTTTGATCCGTTGCACCCCTAGTTTTGACCGATCGGTTAGGCGTCCATCGGTTCAATTTTAAAGCAAGTTCTAAATTTTTAGATCGAAGGATAACGGACCGATGGGGCCCACACACGGTCGGTTTGGACCGATGAAACTGAACTTCAGTCCGTTTTCATCGGTTTTGTCCGATCGTGTGTACAGGGCCTAACAGTGTTACAATTGTCCCTGCCTGAGGGCAAACATAACCTGCCAGGAGGGACTGACAGACAAAGGTCATGTGAGACGCAGTAAATGGTTATAGTACATTGGTGAGAGGTGATCCTCTAAAAGGCCGATATGACAATAATCCTGGGCAAGAAATTATATGGTAACCATTCTGTGTACTAGAGTATGTTTGGGTCTAGTGATGACTGGAGGGAGAGCCTCCTTGCACCTGGTCCATCTGACACCGGGTATCTCATACTGGCCACCCCAAAGGGATCACGCTGTGGCCCGTACAATCTTCCCGTAGCCCCGCCCCGGCCCCTTGGTTAACCCTGAGTTTTTAGGTAGGATAGAGAAGATGTGGAACACCTGGAGGCAGCCTATGAAACACCAGTAGAACCTACTAACACTATGCAAACTATGCTACTAGGGGGCAGATTCACAAAGATCTGCACCCGCGCAGCGTATCTGAGATACGCTACGCTGCCGTAACTTACCTGGCTTTGGTTTGAATCCTGAAAGAATTTGTGCCGTAAGTTACGGCGGCGTAGTGTATCTCTTGCGGCGTAAGGGAGCGGAATTCAAATGCGGCGAGTAGGGGGCGTGTTTTTATTTAAATGAAGCGCATCCCCGCCCTGAACGAACTGCGCATGCCCCGTCCGTCAAAACTCCCAGGGTGCATTGCTCCAAACGACGTCGCAAGGACATCATTGGTTTTGACGTGAACGTAAATGGCGTCCAGCCCCATTCATGGACGACTTACGCAAACAAAATAAAAATGTTCAAATTCGACGCGGGAACGACGGCCATACTTAACATTGCGTACGCCACCAGATAGCAGCTTTAACTATACGCCGAAAAAAGCCGAACGGAAACTACGTAATAGAATGCGACGGCCGCTCGTACGTCCGTGGATCGTCGGAAATAGCTAATTTTCATACTTGACGTGGATTACGACGGGAACGCCACCCAGCGGACGCCGAAGAATTGCATCTAAGACCCGAAGGCGTATGAAGACGTACGCCTGTCGGATCTAACCCAGATGCCGTCGTATCTTGTTTTGAGGATTCAAAACAAAGATACGACGCGGGAATTTTGAAAGTACGCCGGCATATCACTAGATACGCCGGTGTACTTTCTTTGTGGATCTGCCCCTATAGGTTTAATAAAGCAGATTGTGTGGCTGACACAGACCTTCTTAGTTAACTTCTGCTCTTGCTCTGTGCAAACATATTAACAGGAGCAGGTTTGTATTGCTCTATTTATGTATTAATACGGTCTAGTAAATTATCTAATTAGTGGTACATATATATGATAGAAAGGCCACTAGGACTATTAACTGCACCTTTGTGTGAACATTTATCTGGATAGGTGGCACGCCAAACATACCTAATAAGGAATAATGGTAGTACTTGAGAGTCATACAAAATAATGAGACAGAGGGCTTCACTGCTCTTACTAGCTTGTCTTTCATCACCGTGCTGTCTCATTAGCACACAACAGTTCCACAAAACTCAGAACATTTTCCTTTACTACCATTAATCATTGTACTTTAGCACAAGAATGGGTGTCTTGTGACAAGAAAGCTTCTTAAAGATTAATGTGGAAATATGTTTGGCATGATATTTTCAGCTGTGTAAATGTATTTATTCAACAGGCCTATATTGGCAACATGGCCGTGCAAGCATTGGTTTGCATTAGAGAAAGTTTTTATGAATTGGTAGGTTATGGAAATTTATGGGCTATTCAACCAAGGTGTAATAACTAAGAAGAAGATGCTTTGGAATCTTTAAACAATATAAACATTCAGCATTAAGTAACCAGAAGAATGCGCAAAATTTTGATTATGCATTTTCCCTAGATTTAGGTGAAAATTGGGAGATTTCGATCAAATTTTGTCATTTTGGTGAAATGCATTGGAATTTGGGCGAAAAGTTAAAGAGGCAGATCCTCAAAGAAATTACGCCGGTGTATCTGTTGATACGCCGCGTAATTTCAAATTTTGCATGTCGTATCTTTGTTTTGGTATCCACCAAACAAGATACGACGGCATCTGTGTTAGATCCGACAGGCGTACGCCGTCAGATCTAAGATGCAATTTTCCGGCAGCCGCTGGGTGGCGTTCACGTCGTAATCCGCGTAGAGTATGCAAATTAGCTTTTTCCGACGATCCACGAACGTACGAGCAGCCGTCGCATTCTTTTACGTCGTTTCCGTTCGGCTTTTTCCGGCGTATAGTTAAAGCTGCTATCTGGTGGCATACTCAATATTAAGTATGGCCATCGTTCGTGCGTATAATTTTGAAAAATTTACGTCGTTTGCGTAAGTCGCCCGTGAATGGGGCTGGACACCATTTACGTTCACGACGAAAACAATGACATCCTTGCGACGTCATTTGGAGCAATGCACCCTGGGAGTTTTGACGGACGGGGCATGCGCAGTTCTTCGGCGCGGGGACGCGCTTCATTTAAATGAAACACGCCCCCCTACTCGCCGCATTTTAATTCCGCGCCCTTACGCCGCGAGAGATACACTACGCCGCCGTAACTTACAGCGCAAATTCTTTCAGGATTCAAAGATTTGCAAAGTAAGTTACAGCGGCGTAGCGTATCTCACATACGCTGCGCCCACGCAAATGTATGTGGATCTGCCCCAAAATGTATATTTGTAGACTTAAGGTTGCAGTCTGTGCTGTGTCTTGGCCTAGGCCGACAAGGCCCAGGCTTAGGGCAGCACTTTGCAGGGGGGCAGAAAAAAAAGCCTTCCCCCCATCTGTCCTTCCAAGTCCAGACTCCCGTGGCAGCCTCCCGCACAAATACAGTCCCTGGTGGCCAGCTTGCTGTAGCGCGGCACTTGTTATTATGGGCCGTATGGGGCGTACTTGGCTGTGGGGGAAGGTGGGACTGGCGCCCCATAAAGAGGCTCGTGACTGGCCAGACCGGCTGCGCATAATTCAACTGGCAGAGGCAGAGCCTAATGATCGGGCATGTCTTAAATATGAAGGGGTGTGACCTTAACAGAAAGGGGTGTGTCATATTTAAATTAGGGGGTGCACGAGTTTAGGTCAGCGCTAGGGCAGCACAAAACCTAAATACACCACTGGTTGCAGTGGATGTTAAATGGCTGCCGAGAGTTACAGAATTACCGCTAAACTATCATAGATCTATTTTGGGGCTAGAAGAATTTTACCATTACAACTGTGTGAATTTTCCCAAATGGCAAAATATGTAGTAAATTCCTAACTGTACAGCATTTGTCAAATTCAAATTTCTAAACGTAATATTTTCTCATCTCCAGCCAGGGACCCCCCACATTTAACTTTACACTTCACATCCCCCTTTAACTAATCCCCCATTGTTTGAAAATAATAGTCAAAATGCCCGAAAAACTTGACTCTGGAAAGTGACTCTTGAAAGTGCAAAATTTGGTAAAATTGATAAAAAAAATTATAAAAAATCCTGGAAGCTGATTGGTTTCTATGGAGAGCTGCACTAGATTTAGCATTCTCCAGTTTTAGTAAATCAACCCATCTGGATCCTCAGACTTTCATATTCGGCACTGCAGAGGGATGAGGTCAAAATATAAAGCTCTAAACAACTTACAAACATTCAACATCATATGCCACTGGCCTGACCCTACACTCATTTCATCTGGTGCAACGGACATCTTCAGGGGATAAAGAAGGAGGCAGCATAGTGAGTTTTTGGCACCATTGACTATAATAGGAGCGCATGAAAGGTGCATAACATGCATTTTTCTTACGCATGTTTGTGTCTATTAACCACTTGTCTACTGGACATGTTTTTACTCCCTTCCTGACCAGGCCAATTTACAGCTTTCATCGCTGTTGCACTTTGGAAGATAATTGCGCAGTCATGCAACACTGCACCTTAATGACATTTTTATCATTGTTGGGCACTGATGAGGTGGCACTGATGGGCACTGATAGGTGACGCTAATGGGTGCTGATAGATGGCACTGATGGGCGAGACTGATGCGGAGGTACTGGTGGGAACTTATTGGCAGTACTGGTGGGCACAGATTGGCAAAACTGGTGGGCACTGTTGGGACTGCACTGATAATCAGTGTACTGTACATGTCCCTTTTAGAGAAGCTGGTTTTTGGCTCTCCTCTCCTGCTGTCAGCGTGAGGAAAGGAGTGTCAATAACTGGCTTCTATTTACATCCGTGATCAGCTGTAATTGGACACAGCGGATCACGTAGTAAAGAGCCAGTGATTGGCTCTTTACCTCAATCTGTGATCAGCAGCGTCCTCTGGACACTATGATCACAGAGCGTGCTGCCCACGTCCCTTAGTGGGCGCACGGTGGGTGTGATCATGGGAGGCCATCATATGATGGCCTCCCAGAATTAGTCATCTGCCTGTATCCATCATTCAGCTTTAGCATGGTCGGCAAGCGGTTAATCAGCCTCCTCCCACTAGTAACTTGCTTTCTATTGGCATAAACAATAGAATTTTAAAGGAGGACTAATTCCGCGTACACATAATCTGGCTTTTGCCTGTCCAAATCACAACGGAATTCCATCGAAACTCCAAAGGAATTCGTTGGAATTTCCAATGAAAAAACTCAGATGGGGCTACACACGATCGGAATTTCCGATGGAAAAAGGTCTTTTTCCATCGGAAATTCCGATCGTGTGTACAAGGCATAAGCCTTTCTATTCTTTGCAGCTAAGGAAGCAGCCATCTTAGCCTCTGTTGGATCTGCCGTTTGCCATGGTGGTGCACATGTGATCAGTTATGACAACAGCCATTTAATAATATGGTTGAGAGCAGGGCCTTTTGAAGGAATTTGGGGGCCCCAAGCAAAATGGGGGGCCCCAAGCACCCCCCTCCCCCCGCACCCAACGCCTACGTTAGCGCTACACAAATTTTTTACACCCATGTTCTTACTCCTTCCCTCCTCCCTATATTTTTCTATTCTCACCTCCTCTTCTTCCCTGTAGGCTGCCACTGTAGCGTGGCTGAGCTCCTCTTCCTTCTGTCAGTCCGGGATTCAATCATTATGGGTCCCCAGTCCCCTAACAGATGGTGCCCGGGCCGGGTACCGCCTGGTACAGGAGATTCAGTTTCCTGTGTTTCCGGCTAAACTGAAAGGAAGTGAGCACTCAGTGTGCACTTCCTGTCAGTCCGGCCGGGAACAGGAAACTGAATCTCCTGCACCATGCGCTGCACCCTGCCGGACTGACAGGACTCCAGGAGGAAGGAAGAGGAGCTCGGCCATGCTACAGCCTGGGAAGGGGAAGTTGGGGGCCCCAGGCCAGCTCGGGGCCCCAAGAAATTGTTTGTTTTGCCTGTCCTGTAGCAACGGGCCTGGTTGAGAGCCAACCTAAGCACACTGGAAACTGTGAAAGTTATGATTCATGGTACGATTTTAATGTAACACATCAAAAACCCAGGTAAAATGTTTTCAAAGAGGTTTGAAGAAGCTGACAGTCAGGTGTGAACCAAGCCTAAGGGAAGCTATTCATTCTGCCTCCGTTCTGAGCCTGTTAGATGATCTGTGGGATCTGGTTGCAGAAAATAACAGATAATTGAGATAAGGTAAATTGAGTGACCGTTTAATTTTAGTACAGCGGCGGTGTTTACATTTAGCTCACTAATTGCTTTAACCTGCTGCCTCGAAAAGTATGCCAGTACCGTGCATTATCATAGCCAGCTCTGATTCCTTTGGGACACTTAAAAATACACGGGATCATATTTTCTCTCCACCGTACTTCTTAGCAGTCCCGGGATCTGAAGTCAAAAGTTTTCCTATTTTTCCTATAGGCATTACAAAGCAGGAAAATACACCGAAATGAGTAGACCTCATGTACTCACGCATTAATGTAGCCACTGTAATAGGTTCAAGCTTGAAGGTTGCAGTGAGCAGCAGTTTGGCTCAGCCTTCCGTGCTCCATGACCCCAAGTCGGAGTGCATGGTTTTCCTTGGCACTTGAAGAAAATAAAAAGAAACCGGCACAAAAAAAAATAAAAAAATGATGATGCAAATGGACCTTTCAGATTTTGACCTTACTGTAATGCAAAAACAAACAAACTCACCAAGAACCATGCTTAGAGTTTTACTTTATTGTGAAAAGGTCATAGCCCATCTGTTTGTCTATTGCTTCCAAGACATCTGATAGTGATATTCCTTTTTAATTTTAACCCAGTAAGAGACATAGAATTCTTTTTTTTTTTTATTTACTAGGGGAATCTAATTCATTCCAGATGACCAGCACAGGCTTAATAACAGTACACGCTACATGTGGGATTATTACAGATATTAAGAAAAAACCTCTATGGAAACTTGCCGTAACGGAGTGTGCCTAAATCATGTGCAAAGATGAACTTGTCAGGCTTTCCATATATGAAAATTATTATTGGTTGGAAAGTGACATAAACTGTTAAGTGTACCTGTCACTTCTCAAACAGTCGGTACGCAAAGCGTAGCAAGTGTATAGCAATGACGCCTTGAAGTGCTGGGGTATGGCATTACATGTCAAATCTAAGGCCGCGTACACACCATCGGTCCAAACCGATGAAAACGGACTGAGTGACAACTGAGCCATCGGCGGTGTTCGGTGGCTCAGTTCTCAGTGCAGAGACACCGGGGGACAGCTGCAGCATCAGCCTGATGCTGCATCCACCGAGGTAAGTATGAATATAAAAAAAAAAAAAACATCCTTCTCTTTTAAATGCTACTGCAGGTTGTATGGAGTGTAGCACTACCCCTTCAGGAGCTGCAGGTCAGTTTCGGTCCTCTGCTCTTGTCCAGCCCCACTGACACCACCAGTATATTTTTCTGTAAACCCTAACAAGCACACAGGAATTAGACTTACTCTATGAAAGAATAACGGAATATATTAGCTAGTTAAAGTCAACAATGCATGAACATAATAATGAGTATACAATCAGCTTCACAGGGTCCCTTGCAGAGATTTTTGAATTCCAACATATAATGTGACCCCAATACATAAACAGTAGGTCTCCATATGAGATTAACTGCCCCCAGTGATCAAAAAAGTAAACAATAGAGTTCAGGCACTTAAGAGCTCTGAGACAAAGGGGGACTAGGTTTAGACATGATAGGGAGAATTGAATGATGAGCACATGTCCACCCTCAGGATAGAGTTGTCAAACTATAGCCCTTAATGTGGATCTACTGCTGGCAAGATTGGGGTCCTTGAATGAAGACATTGGTGCCCGGGGGGGTGGGAAGCAGTTGCAGTAATTACATATGAAGAGCAGGTAAATTGGCCACATTGGGACTAGTTCAGCAACAGTTAGAACAATGGTGCACGGTGTATCTTCTTTCAATTGGAGTCTGATAGCATAGTCACATATAGTTGTAACTATGTATAGTAGGTAAGGTTGAATAAAGATAATAGTCCATCCAGGTCAACATGTGCAGGTGTACGTCAGTGTCTATATGTATTTCTGTATTTCCCATATCCCTGTATGTTGTTTTCTTTAAGATGCACATCCAAGGATCCTTTAACAATATCAATACTCCCGCTGACACCACCAATTGTGGAAGAGAGTTCCACATCCTTATTGCCCTGAAAGTGAAAAACCCCCTGAGCAGTTTAAGTTTAAATAGCTTCTCCTCCAATATCATTGTGTGGCTCCGTGTCCTCTTACACTCCTTGATACTGAATTGTTTTTTTCATATGTTGGGATCACCATTGAGACATTTGTAAATCCCTATCTTGTCCCCTCTCAAGCGCCACTTCTCCTGCAAGAAAAAATTCAGTGCTGGCAGTCGTTCCTCGTAATAAATGTCTTCCAGCCCCCTTATTAATTTTGTTGCCCTTCTTTGGATTCTCTCCAGTTCCAGCACATCCCTTCTGAGGACTGGTGACCAGAACTGGACAGAGTACTCCAGATGTGGTCTAACCAATGGTTTATAAAGTGGTAGGATTATTGTTGTATCCCCGGAGTATATCCCTTTTTTATACATGCTAAAATTCTGCCGGCTTTAATAGTTGCAGCTTGAGATTGCATGCTATTGCTCAATCTGTCATCTACTAGGATCCCCAGATCTTTCTCCATCTTTGATTCCCCCATCCGTTCTCCCCCTAGTGCATCTATGTATTTTGCCCCATTATTCTGTTCAGGTGAGCTGAGATTGAGCTATTTATCCCATTCTGTATATCATTTATGAATACATTTTATGAAATCGGTCCTAAGACAGAATCTTGGGGTACCCCACTTACCACCTCAGACCAGTCTGAGTACACGTTATTTATCACCACCCTTTGGACACGCCCCTGTTACCAGTTTTTTACCCAACAACAAACCTTATGATCCATGAGACTAGCAAAGGTTCAGCATAAAGCAGAGTTCCAGAACTTTTTGTAGCTGCTGACTTTTAATAAACACAAAAATGTCTGGAACTCTGCTTTTAGCTGAACCTTTGCTAGTGTCATGGGCCATAAGGTTTGTTGTTGGGTGAAAAAATGGTTACAGGGGCTTTTAATAAAGACAGACTTACATGTCTCAGGCCTCGTACACACGACCGAGTTTCTCGGCAAAAACCAGCAAGAAACTTGCTGGGAGATATTTTTTTGCCGAGGAAACCGGTCGTGTGTACATTTTCGTCGAGGAAACTGTCGAGAAACTCGACGAGCCAAAAAGAGAACATGTTCTCTATTTCCTCGACGGGAATGGAGAAACTTGCCTTGTCGAGTTCCTCGACAGCCTATCAAGGAACTCGATGAGGAAAACGATGTGTTTCGCCCGTCGAATTCCTTGGTCGTGTGTAGGAGCCTTCAAGATTCAGGGATGCGGCCACCCGAACCCTCGGGTTCTCTCCTTTGTCTCTCCCCGGCGTCAGCATTACAAGTGTGGGCACCCGGCTGTGACAGCTTGCGGCTTCACAGCCAGGTGCGCATTGTGCATGCGCGAGTCGCGCTGCGCCTCTTTAATGGCGGGGCAATCTTCTGGGACCTTTGACGTTTCCCAGAAGATTGCAGGGAGAGGGGGTGAGAGGAGAACTTTTGCTCGAGTTGCCTAGGCGGTCTGAGCGGAAGTGGCAGCTAGGTACCTGCCAAAACTAGGTACCCACTCCCCCCCCCCCCATCCCCAAAAAATGACATTCTAAATGTGGCATGTAGGGGGTGAGGAGTCCTTACAGCAGAAATTCCACTTTTGGGTGGAAGTCCGCTTTAATATTGGGTCTGCAACCTGCACACCGCTTTCTCTCTCTCTCTCTGATCCTCCTGTAGTTGTTGGCTGGGGTGTTGGTGGGGCCCACCTTTATTTTCTGGCCGTTTACTTGTAGCAGGAAGGATGATGAGCACCTTGGCGTTTTCCCCAGCAGATTTGAGTTAGCACTCATATTTCATTGTTGTTTGGGATTGTTACAAACCAAACAAGTTTTATTAGTGCACCTGTTTCAAAGTACTCATTTGTTCGGTCTTGTATTCGGACCATTAGTGTGTTGCTTCTTTTGACTTTTTTTTTTGCAAACTAAGCACAGGAATTGGTTTTAATTTTTTTAAATAAAATACCTGCCTTTTCCCTGTTCAATCTGCTCACAAAACTGCCCTGCTGCTGGTCTATTTTTTAGTGTTTCCAAGATTGTACACACATGTAACAAAAAACAAGCCTTGGTTGTGTTTTCACCTTTTAGTCTGTTATTTTTTTATGGTTTAACTGGATAGACTTGTGTTTTTTTTCGACCTGACTAATTATGTAACTATGCTATCTGATCATGCTCACATAATGTCCTGGTTTTGGCCAATTTTTACAATACCCAAAGGCTAGAGCGCTGATATTTTTGTTAAACTTAGTATATGGAGATACGGCAAGGGGTGTGCAGTGTACCTGGGGTGGGGTGTGTTTTGGGTGCACAGTCTGGGGAATGCCCCCAGTCCCCCGGGACTGCAAATTTTAAACTTGCAGGTTTCACCTCAAACATACCTAATGAATAGGCTGGAGCATAGGTGTGCACAGCTTATTGCATTAGGGTGTGCACACTAAAGCTCAAGCACATATGCGTGTGTGGGCATGTGTGTATACAGTATACTGATGGTGTCAGTAGGGCAGAGATTTGTGTCAGTAATTTTTATTTTTAATATTTTATTTTTTATTATTTTTTTATTTATTTTTTAGGAGCCCAGTTAGGAAGCTTTGGTGGAATATCAGGGGGTCTAAAAGAGGGGTATCTGCATCACACAGGGTGAATGGGGTGTGGCCAGGCACACCTGGCACACCCTGTGTGCATGCCTATGGTCTGGAGGCTGAGAAATGACATAGGAAGATGGGTTTCTGAACCAGGAAGATGATTTTTCTAATCAGGAACTATTATGTTAATCGTCTGGCTGTGTTTTGGGGAAAACATAAGGTGAAAAAACATCCGAGTATTAGCGCCCCCCAGCCCCCCCCCCCCCCCGATTACTTACTTGACCCCTCGAAAGTCCCGCGCCGTGAACGAGCAGGCTTCTCGGCCGTCTTCCCGGCTCATTCATTGGTTGATTGAAATCAGCGCAGCCATTGGCTTGCGCTGCTGTCAATCACATCCAATGACGCAACGCGCTGGGGGGCGGGGCCGAATGATACAGTGAGCGGCTATGGCTAGCGGCTGTATCACGGGAGCGCGCCCGCAAGCACTCAACACTGTGCGAGATCGCTCGCATGAAGGTGTTGATTCCTTGCGGGGGAGCCGAGACAGCCGCCAAGGGACCCCAGAAGACCAGGTTCGGGGACACTCTGTGCAAAACGAGCTGTACAGTGGAGGTAAGTATAACATGTTTGTTATTTAAAAAAAAAAAATTCTTTAGCGATCCTTTAAAGAAGCATTTGAGTCCTGCTGCCTTTACATATTTATTTTTTTGGACTAATCACTATAAATCCTTTCTTAAAATCGGCTTAGAATTTCACTTTAAATATGAGTAGCTTTTAGTCTCAGCGTCCACAGCAAATACTTAGAAAGGCAATTTGTGACCAAGCCAAAACAAGGACAAATTAGTTAAAATGAGGCAATAGCCAAAGCACTGCTAAATGACCAAAGACTTTCGAAACTTGCAAACCAGACACTTTTGTGGTTGACCGCAGCCCATTTTGAAGGTGGAATACTTGACCACAAGGATGAAATTGATCACCTCATCCTGTCTTAGTGAAAGGATTTCCTGATCATGTGGGAAAAACCTTACATATAACTAGGATCATCACATCATGATCCCAGTTACCACTGACCAAAGCCACAGCGGCACTAAACAAACAAACAAATAGATGGGCAAGAAAATACAGTGTGGTCAGAAACTGCTGTAATGTAAGTAGACCACGTCTGCAGCCTGCTCAATGTGTAGACTTAAGGATACTGTCTATGCAAAGACGTTGATGTGTCAGTTGCTGCCATTTATTTATTATGGGGCCTGAACTTGAAACCGGTGTGACACATTGAATGTGGTTGTTTGCATTGTGTTTGTGTGGGCTTCCTCCAGGTGTTCCAGTTTTCTCCTATATTCCAAAAACATACTGGTAGAATAATCAGCTTCCTCTAGCATGTGTATGTGGGGGACTGTTGAAGAGACATCAGACTGTAGTTTTGAATCCATCACTTTAATAACTTTAATATGCTTTTAATTAATAACACATGTACGTGACAAGCAAAAGTTCAAGATATGCTATATTTTCAGGTATTGGGACGCCTGCCTTTACACGCACATGAACTTTAATGTCATCCCAGCCTTAGGCCTCGTACACACGACTGAGTTTCTTGGCAAAAACCAGCAAGATACTTGCTGGGATTTTTTTTTTTGCCAAGGAAACTGGTCGTGTGTACATTTTTCGATGAGGAAACTGTCGAGGATCCTGTCGAGCCAAAAAGAGAGCATGTCTTCTTTTTCCTCGACGGGAATGGAGAAACTTGCCTTGTCGAGTTCCTCGACAGCCTAACAAGGAACTCATCGAGGAAAACGATGTGTTTCGCCCGTTTCGTTCCTCGGTCGTGTGTACAAGGCTTTAGTTTGTAGGGTTCAATATTGAGTTAGCCCACCCTTTGCAGCTATAACAGCTTCAACTCTTCTGGGAAGGCGGTCCACAAGGTTTAGGAGTGTGTCTATGGGAGTGTTTGACCATTCTTCCAAAAGCGCATTTGTGAGGTCAGGCACTGATGTAGACGAGAGGGCCTGTCTTGCAGTCTTTGCTCTAATTCATCTCAAAGGTGTTCTATCGGGTTGAGGTCAGGATCAGGACTGTGCAGTCCAGTCAAGTTCCTCCACCTCAAACTCACTCACCCATGTCTTTATGGACCTTGCTTTGTGCACTGATCTCCAAACTGTCCCCACAAAGTTGGGAGCATGAAATTGCCCAAACTGTCTTTGTATGGTGACACCTTAGGCCCCATACTCACGAGCAAACATGTCTGCTGAAACTGGCCCGCAGGCCAGTTTCAGCAGACATGTTTGGTCGTGTGTGGGCGCGAGCGGGCCGAATTCCAGCAAACATTTGCCCGCCGGGCCTTTTCCCAGCAGACAAATATTCCTGGACTTGTTTTAAAACAGTCCGCTGGAATTCTGCCCGCTCGGACATGTACGGTCGTCAGTACAGACCTACCGTACATGTCCAGGCGCCCGCCGTCCCTCGCATGCGTCGAATGACTTCGACGCATGCGTGGAAGCATTTTAAAGGCGGGCCGCCCACGTCGCCGCGTCATTGTCGCGGCGACACCGCGTCATCGACGCGGCGACACCGCGGACACGCCCCGCGTATTGTTTACGCGCGGACTTCTGTACGATGGTGTGTACAACCATCGTACAGAAGCCCTCTGGCAGACATGTATGGTGAAAACGGTCCGACGGACCGCTTTCACCATACATGTTTGGTCGTGAGTACCCGGCCTTAAGTGGTTCCTTTACTGGAACTAAGCCCAACCCCTAAAAAACAACCCCACACCATAATTCCAACTCCACCAAATGATTTAAGCCGCGTACACACGATCAGTTCATCCGATGAGAACAATCGGATGGACCGTTTTCATCGGTTAACCGATGAAGCTGACTGATGGTCCATCGTGCCTACACACCATCAGTTAAAAAAACAATCGTGTCAGAACGCGGTGACGTAAAACACAACAACGTGCTGAAAAAAGTTCAATGCTTCCAAGCATGCGTCGACTTGATTCTGAGCATGCGTGGGTTTTTAACCGATGGTTGTGCCTACTAACGATCGGTTTTGACCTATCGGTTAGAAATCCATCGATTAAATGTAAAGCAAAATGGCTTTTTTTTAACCGATGGTTAAATAACCTATGGGGCCCACACACGATCGGTATTGACCGATGAAAATGGTCCATCAGACCGTTGTCCTCTGTTTAACCTATCGTGTGTACGAGGCCTTAAAGACAAGGATGAGCGAGTTTGGGGTGGAGGAACTTTACTGGCCTGTAGAGAGTCCTGACCTCAAGCCAATAGAACACCTTTGGGATGAATTAGAGCGGAGACTGCGAGCCAGGCCTTCTCGTCCACATCCGTGCCCAGGGCTGGACTGGGACAAAAATTTGGCCCTGGACTTCATCCAGACCGGCCCACTTTAATTCAATAAAATGCTGCCCCCACCCCCCCCGAAAAATCACGCTCACCAAAAGGCCCCTACATCCATTATTGTATATCATGAGAGGGTGAGAGAGAGAGAGGGTTGAGGGAGGGGGTGGGTGAGTGAGTGTAAGAAAAAGAGAGTGAATGTAAAAGAGAGGGGGTGAGTGTAGGACGCTTCCGCTGCAGTTCCAGTGTGAAAGCCTGAGTGCTTTCACACTGGGGCGCTGCCAGGGCGTTAAAAAAAAGTCCTCCAAGCAGCATCTCTCTTTTAAAAAACGGCCCACTGAGCCATCGGCCCACCGGGAAACTCCCTGTAGTCCCTATGGCCAGTCCATCCCTGTCCGTGCCTGACCTCACAAATGTGCTTCTGGAAGAATGGTCAAACATTCCCATAGACACAATCCTAAACCTTGTGGACGGCCTTCCCAGAAGAGTTGAAGCTGTTATAGCTGCAAAGGGTGGGCCAACTCAATATTGAACCCTACGGACTGAGACTGGGATGCCATTAAAGTTCATGTGCGTGTAAAGGCAAGTGTGCCAATACTTTAGAAAATATAGTGTAAGTAAAGAAGTACTCTGAATTCTATGGAATAAAACATACCCTACACCAACCATGCCTTCTGATAGAGGAGCCATGTTCATTAAGAGGGCTGATCATTAAAAAAGACCCAACATTTAAGAAGCTTCCAAGTCATACAGATTGCAATAGGAATTGCCATACAAAGCCCTAACAGTGCAAACTGTATAATAACTAGAATATCACAATAACCAAAATAACTGTGTCTATTGATTAAAGTTATTGTAAACCCTCACCTTGTAAAACAAACCATTCAGTTTAAAAAATAGGCAAAATATTTGTGTACAGATAAAAAAAAACATTATAAATATATTTTTCCCTTCTTAATAAGTGATCAAATTCCCTCTGTTCCCTCTGTTCTCATATAAAGCCTCATACACACAATCCGTGGATTATTGTCGAAGGGCGTTGGCCGTGAACTTACAGACGGCAGAACTTTTTCAGCCAACATACATGAAACAACGTGGTTTTTCTGCTCTTTAGCACCACCCTTTTGACAACTTCTGCTAATGTTGTCTTATGGTTAGCATTGGTTCGGATCATGCGTGTTTGTACTTTGGATTTTAGTCCGATGGACTTGTGTACACAGGATCGGATGATCCGACAGAACACATTTGTTGTCTGAAAATTTGAGAGCATGACCATCCAACATTTGTTGTCGGAAATGTAGACAACAATTGTCCGATGGAGCATACAGACCGTCGGATTATCCGACAAAACACGTCCATCGGACAATTGTTGTCGGAATATCCGATTATGTGTACGGGCCTTTAGAGCTGGGGGATCCAACTTCTTTGATTCCTATGCCTCCAGTATGTTTTTTTTTGTCCAATGATGGGTACGAAAATGTCTGTTTTTATTTAAAGTAATAGAATAGACGTCCTCTAGGAAAAATAACATCACAAAACCTGAATTCTGCAGGAATTGCCTTCCTTACCTTTCTGTTATTAAGAAGTTTTCTAGTAATCAAAGTATTAAAGTGAAAATTCCGTTTACGTTAAATAAATGTGATAACTATGTTTTTGATGTTTTCCATAAAGTTCTATCACCTAATATAACACTCTAGATCTCCAGAGGTTGGAGATCAACCCAAAAACATACACACTGAAAATTTGGAATACCATAATATCAAAAAGATCTACCGTGTTTACCTGAAAATAAGACCTACCCTGAAAATAAGACCTAGCGTTATTTTCCAGGAGGACTACAATATAAGCCCTACCCCCAAAAATAAGTCCTAGTTTAAAATGCTTGTACAATTCTATAATTCACTCTATTACAGCAGTATATAATGTACAATGTGCGGGTCACAGAAGCGCAGAGCGGCGCTTTTATGAAGGTATTTGGCACAATTATATTACAGAAACACACACATTATACATTATATACTACTGTAATAGAGTGGATTATAGGATTTTGTAAGCATTTTAACTCTGTTCACACTGGGGATTCCTGACAGGCAGGGAGAGAGAGGGGGAAAGGAAACATCACATTACATGGTAAGACCTACCCCAAAAATAAGCCCTACTTTTCCTTTTGTTGCTAAAATTAATATAAGACCCTGGCTTATTTTCGATGAAACACAATGGGCTAGATTCACAGAGGAGATACGACGGCGTATCTCCAGATACGCCGTCGTATCTCTGAGTCTGGCCGGTCGTATCTATGCGCCTGATTCATAGAATCAGTTACGCATAGATTTCTATTAGTACCGACCGGCGTAAGTCTCCTACGCCGTCGGATCTTAACTGCATATTTACGCTGGCCGCTAGGGGCGTGAACGCTGATTTACGCCTAGAATATGTAAATCAGCTAGATACGCGAATTCACGAACGTACGCCCGGCCGACGCAGTACATTTACATCGTTTACGTTAGGCTTTTCCCGGCGTAAAGTTACCCCTGCTATATGAGGCGTATATGCGGCGCACCAATGTTAAGTATGGCCGTCATTCCCGCGACGAAATTTGAAAATGTTACGTTGTTTGCCTAAGTCGTTCGCGAATAGGGCTGGACGTAATTTACGTTCACGTCGAAAGCAATGACGATTTGCGGCGGAATTTCGAGCATGCACACTGGGAAACGTCAAATACGCGGGATCACAGTTAATATACATAAAACACGCCCACATCATCCACATTTGAATTAGGCGGGCTTACGCCAACACACATACGTTACGCCGCTGTAACTAAGGGCGCAAGTTGTTTCTGAATACAGAACTTGCCCCCTAAATTACGGCGGCGTAACGTATTTGAGATATGTTACGCCGGGCGGATAGATACACCATTGTATCTGAATCCAGCCCAATAGGTATAAAGTTGATAAACCAAACTTCTAGCTTACATAGGGGACGCTAATAATTGAATAACGGCATTCAATGAGAGATGCAGTCATTATAAAACCAGATATTCCATACAACCAGATATGCTTCCTACACATGGACGCCTTTACCCATACACAAGTACCGTGCTATACTGTATGCTGTTTAAATAATGGTCAGTGGAATTCCTTATGCTACCCACTTAACACAAATTGATGAGGCTTTCCAGAGTAAAGTCAATTTGGTTTGTTGTTTTTTATTTAATTGGATTTAAAGTTAGATCAGTTTGGTGTAATACTAGGTGGGAACAATTAGAGTGAAAAGGAGAGCCGTTCATCAAAGTTAAAACTGATCTATTGTGAATACATTTCCTCTATTCCCAGAGGGCCATATGTAAGGTTACTCTCCACACATTGCCTCTCAGCTTCCACTTCTCTGGGTTTTTTTTTTTGTTTCTTTAAACACTTAGCATTCTAAAAGCATCCCTGAACAAGCAATATTTAGTATTTAATGTTGGAAAATATTGTTTGCAATGTTTAAAGTGGAGGTTCACCCGAAAAGTTCATTTTTAACATTAGATTGAGGCTCATTTTGTCAAGGGGAATCGGGTGTTTTTTAAAATCGAAGCAGTACTTACCGTTTTAGAGAGCGATCTTCTCCGCCACTTCCGGGTATGGGCTGCGGGACTGGGCGTTCCTTCTTGATTGACAGGCTTCCGACAGGCTTCCGACGGTCGCATACATCGCGTCACGATTTTCCGAAAGTAGCCGAACGTCCGTGCGCAGGCGCCGTATAGAGCCGCACCGACGTTCGGCTTCTTTCGGCTACTCGTGACGCGATGTATGCGACCGTCGGAAGCCTGTCGGAAGCCTGTCAATCAAATAGGAACGCCCAGTCCCGAAGACCATACCCGGAAGAGGCGGAGAAGATCGCTCTCTAAAACGGTAAGTACTGCTTCGATTTAAAAAAAACTACCCGATTCCCCTTGACAAAATGAGCATCAATCTAATGTTAAAAATTTTTTTCGGGTGAACTCCCGCTTTAAATTTTCATGAAAAAAATGAAAGGAGGTAATTTGCCTTAAAAGTATTAAAAATATATTATAAAGAAGGAATAGAGACGTTTATAAATTGTTGTTTGTTCCAACTTCTTGATTTGTGTTTTTATTGCTAGAAATTGTCTTAAAATATCAATTTCTTTCAGTGAAAATACTGCCCCCTTTCCTCACACTGCAGTGTTCTGTACTGGCAGAGCTGAGATACAGCCACACCCCTTGGAACAAGTGTCATCACATAGATTAGGAATGCAGGGAGGAAGGGGTGTGTCTGACCAGATCTGTTACATCACTGGAAGAGGTAGGGTTTTTTCTGTCTATTGATCTCTACATTTTTAGACACCCTGTAAAAATTCTATAGGTTGCAGGTAAGACTATAATTGGGCCTTGTTGGTACATAGTCTATCTCTCTACATACAGTGGAACCTCGTATTGCGAGTAACGTGGTTATCGAGCGTTTCGCAATACAAGCATTTTTTTTAAATCCTGACTTGGTTTGCGCAAAACGAGCAGGATTCAAGCCACAGCGGTGTGCAGTACCGCATTTGGCCAGAGGTGCGGGGGCGCTAGAGCTGATCGGCCCCGAGTATTTCTGAGGCTCTCCAGCACCCCCCCCCCACCTCTGGCCACATGCAGTATTGCATGCCATAGAAGTCAATGCGGAACAAATTATTTTTGTTTCCATTGACTTCTATGGGGAAACTCACTTTGATATGCGAGTGCTTTGTGCTTATTTATGTGACTTTGTTTGGGCCTAAAAGTTAAACTAAACCCAGGATCCTGCATTCACTATAGTTCATCTCCCACAGTATGCAGAACATTGAAATGCAATTATTTTAGTAAATATAAACTGCTAAATACCTTTTCTCATCAGCAGCATATAGCAGTCTTGTGACTTCTATCAGTGTCTGGTTAAAGCTTGTAGGAGAAGTTTTCATTCCCCACTAAGGCTGCAGGACCCCTGATCCTCTGCCTGGACAGTGCTGATCGACCCTGTACTAATCACATGCACTCTCCCAAGAAAGAAAAAACTCTCTAGCAATAAACACCAAACTGAGCATGTGCGGCTTCCCCCCAAGGATCTGTACTTGCTGCAGATGGATTGGAAACAATGGAAGAAGGGGAGGATCAGAGAAGACAGGATCAAACAGCATTTTTACACAATGCAGAGGATTAACCCCATTCCACAGTGAGTATAATAAGCATGCTTTATTGCATTTACAGAATGATTTTACTGTTGTGGGTTTAGTAACATTTTAAATCTTATAGTGTTTGTGTGCACCTTTATTTTTTCTTCCCCGCGATTTGTGTTTCTGTATAACTGTATCTCTCTTTTGCTTTAAATCAGGGGTCTCCAAACTTTTCAAACAAAGGACCACTTTATTGCCCCTCAGAATTTAGGAGGGCCGGATTGAGGCCAGCAAGGGAAGAAAATGTCACGGGCCCAGCATCAGTGAGAACAAATATGGCCTAATGCCCCGTACACACCATCACTTTATGTGATGAAAAAAAACGACATTTTCTGTGAAGTAAAAAATGACGTTTTTGAAACTTCAATTTTCAAAGACGAAGTTGCCTACACACCATCGTTTTTCTCACAATGTTCTAGCAAAGCGAGGTTACGTTCTCACCACTTTTTCCATTGAAGCTTGCTTCATAACTAGCTTCTGGGCATGCGCGGATGAAAAAACTTTGTTTTAAACGACGTTTTTTACTACACACGGTCAATTTCTGTGAAGTAAAAAATGACGTTTTGAAAAACGACACATAAAATTGAAGCATGCTTCAATTTTTTTTGGTAGTTTTTTACAAGACATAAAATGACGTTTTCCCCCACACACGGTCAATTAAAGTGACGTTTTTGAAAACGTCGTTTTTTTTCATCACATAAAGTGATGGTGTGTACGGGGCATCAGGGTTGGTGGTCAATAGGAAGAGGAGTATTCCCCCTATTAGTAGGAGGAATAGTATCCCATCATTGGTATCAGTGGATAATATAGTGCCCCATTGTTGGTGTCAATGGGAGGAATAGTGCCTCATGTCAGTGGGAGGAATTGTGCCCCAAGGGCCGGATAAAGGCTAGCAAAGGGCCACATCTGGCCCTCGGGCTGCAGTTTGGAGACCCCTGCTTTAAATGACCCATTCCCTTCCTTTTACTATCCCTTCTAATAGCTAATTGGGAAAAAAAAATCCAACCAATCAGGAAAGGCGGGATTTTTCTATTGTTTCCAGGCAAACTTACTGAACACAGCCTTCTGAAAGTAAGGTCAATCTGTACACAGTTTTCACAGCTGCTACCTAGGGATTGCTAGAGAGCTGTGACATTAGGGGACAAAAAAAGTGTTTGCAACAGCTACTTTGCACAGATACCGTTAGATGGGATAGCAAGATAAATAATAATCTGTTGATACTGATTTATAACTTAGAAAGTATTTCTATCAGATTACACTGCACATAGGCATAGTGGCTCAGACCTTCTACTACTGAGCTACTTTTCCTTATTTATTTTTTTACCAAAATTATTTATTAATTCAGCAGTAAATAAAAGTATCAACATTTATGTGGATCAGAGGTCATGTAAAAAGGAACACTAAATTGCCAAAAATGTTATATCTTGGAACATTTACAGTGTATGTAGCAATCAACCCATATAAGGTATATAGAATATTTCTAAATGGATAACCTCATTGTTTTAAATAGTAGTTGCAAGCTTCTTACATTGCAAGTTTGGAATGTATTACTCTGTGGGTTAGTGGTAGGCATACCATATTGTGGTATGTCCTGTATCAACATATAGAGTACCTATGAACCATGGCTGTGTTCTTTTTCATTTATACAATATATGAAGTCACAATCAGCTCAACCCCCTTTCTGTCTGATGATAGGCTGTGTTCTTGCAGGTTCTGATGTAGAACCCAAGATATGCCCCCTGCTTGTAGGGGGTGGATGGGAGAGCTAGTAAAGACTTTCTTGTTTTTTTTAAGCCGGCTGTAGACAGTTTGCATCTCGACAGATGATTGATAGGCTGTGTTCTTGCAGATTCTGATGTAGAACCCACGATATGCCCCCCTGCTTGTAGGGGGTTGATGGGCGAGCTAGTAAAGACTTTCTTGTTTTTTTTTTTTTTAAGCCGGCCCTGACATTCGCATTTTAACTGGTCCCTACTGAACCAGCTGAGATTTGAACCATGAATGTATCCAAGTTGATTGATTGATCAACTTGGGTACAACCAGCATGTTGGCTATTATATCCGCTAGCAGTAATCATTGAGTTCTCCGGGGGGGGGGGGACACAATGGCTCCATGTGAGGGATCACCCCATCAACACTGACTGTGTTGATGGGGGATTCCCGTAGTTGCAGAAAAGAAAATCGCTCCATTTATGGCTGGCTTTAGAGAAGCATGGCTTTCTACACCGCCATAAATGTATCTGGAGGCCATGCATAGTAGTCACTTGTTTCCCTGTAGATCAGGTAACATGCAGTGACGTTGCGCAGCGGCCATCTTGGTACACCTGCACTCGTCCACAGTAAGCCTAGAGTTAGAAGTCCACAGTAAGCCTAGAGTTAGAAGTCGGCAAGCGAACATCTTTATACATCCACCAGAGTTTTGCTTCTTCTTATTTTTAACAGTAAACTCAACTTATATTTCACTGTTAAATTTATTTATTAATATTATTTTATTAAAAAAATAACTGTGAAAAGCAAGACTCCGGGTGGGTGTATAAAGATATCTGCTTGCCGACTTCTAACTTTAGGCTTACTGTGGACGAGTGCGGGTGTAACAAGATGGCCACAATACAACATCACTTTGGTTGCATATTCTGATGGGTAGCAGCTTTCTGACATCATCTCTCACCGCCCGCCCTGCATCACCGCAGCTCAGCTACTGACAGAACACCGCCATCACTGTGCAGGCAGCAGAGAGATTACATCATCTCTCACTGGCCGCCCTCACTCTGGAACACAGCCACTGGCAAGTGAAAATCCGCATCTGGTGACAGGCGTCGGTAGCAAGTGACCCACTGATTCAGCATTACGGTGAGTTGAACCATTTAATTTTATATTACAATGTAATAATAAAAATAATGCACGTCAATCATCCTGACACCATAACAACCACGGTGCCGTGATCATTGAAGCACCAACACCAGCCAATGCCCCGACAATTTGCCTGCAAAAGTTTCTGTCAGTGCCCCTCCCGAGACTAGACTCTGGATCTATTCCTGTCTACTACACTTATCACACATGTTAAGGACTTTTTAGATACATCCCTAGAATAGGGTGACCAGATATCCCCATTTTCAGGGGACAGTCTCCTGATTGAGGACACTGTCCCCGGACCAAGTCTGTCCCTGGTTTTGTCCCCAGATTGGATTTAATAGGAGGCAGGGGCAATTTTTAAAGACAGTCAGTGCAGAATTAAAATAAAAAAATTGAATTACACCCCCCCCCGCTCCACCGTGCCTATTAGCATAGGGGGGTTGTATTTTTCCCATTATATGTGCCCCTTTCTGATGATCATGTGCTGGTCGGAGCGGAGGGAATATTTCTTCAGTTTTGGGTGCATGCCCATTCAGCTTCGCTCGCATGTTCTTCTGCCTTGGCTCAAATCCTGGCCAGCCACCTGCCTATCTCCTTGCCTTCCCTGGCGGAGTGATCTTCCTCCGCTCCCCATTCAGTAGTAGCCGGGGCCCGAAGAGTAAGACTTGAGAGGCTGTGAGGCGAGCGGCGACGGGCAGAGAGTCGCTGATTGTTGCCATTACTAGTAAAGCGAAAAATATGTCCCCGGATTTCATTTTAAAAATCTGGTCACCTTACCCTAGAACGACAGACCCACGTTACTCATCGAGGCCTACACAGCTACTAAGACCTCGATGTTGTCTTGGTATAATAAGCGCTGAGTCTAAACTCAGACAGTATTCAGAGAAAATATATTATTTGTAACCACAGGCAAGCTATCTTTACACTCACCAAATCCTAGTCACAAAGAATCAGACATCTTATAAATCTCTGCCATGTTTCATTAGTCAGGGATTATAACTGTTTTCAGCGTGATTACCACTGACGAGCAGAGAGTTAGAACTTTGAGTGAGTAATAATTAAACACATTATCAATTTTCGAGCAGATCTGTTCAGGATTCCACATTTCTCCTATATTTCTTTGCAGAAAAAAAACATAGTTAATATATTTTTTTTTTTCAAAAGACATACCTAACATGGAAGTTAATTATGTTAATTGGCAAATTACAGTACGACGGGTGTCTGAAAAATCAGATTATATGTTCCTGTACACTCTCATTTTCACTTTAACCCATGGTGCTGTCAGCATATGCCTCACTGAACAATGTGCAATCATGTCTGGTTTTGAAATTTTAACCTAGCTAACAAAAGGTAGATTTTGCCTATCTTTGTTGCCATCAGTATGTTGCAAACCCATCGCCCCTTTTTCCGATGACTGATGCCCCGTACACACCATCACTTTATGTGATGAAAAAAAATGACGTTTTTAAAAACGTCACTTTAATTGACCGTGTGTGGGGGAAAACGTCGTTTTATGTCTTCTAAAAAACGACCAAAAAAAATTGAAGCATGCTTCAATTTTATGTGTCGTTTTTCAAAACGTCAACTTTTACTTCACAGAAATTGACCGTGTGTAGCAAAAACGTCGTTTAAAACGACGTTTTTTCACCCACGCATGCCTAGAAGCTAGTTATGAAGCAAGCTTCAATGGAAAAACGTGGTGAACGTAACCTCGCTTTGCTAGAACATTGTGAGAAAAACGATGGTGTGTAGGCAACTTCGTCTTTGAAAATTGAAGTTTCAAAAACTTCACTTTTTACTTCACAGAAAATGTCGTTTTTTTTCATCACATAAAGTGATGGTGTATACGCGGCATTAGCCTTTTGTTCTTTCTGACATTTGACTGTGGTGCAAGAAACATGAATGGACTGTTTTCTTGCTATTTTAAAGGCATGCTAAACGTTTTCTACAACTAACAAGGTTTATTTTCAATGCAAGTGTCATCATTTGATAACTACTAAACTAGCTTTTCCTCAACACAGAAGATCACTGAAATTATTTTTGTATCTCAGGGAACCTCTACTAACGCATTAAGGGGTAGATCCACGTACCTCCCGGCGCAGATGTGAGATACGCTATGCCGCTGTAACTTACCTGGCTTTGGTTTGAATCCCCAATGAATTTGCGCCGTAAGTTACGGCGACGTAGTATATCTCTCGCGGCGGATTTAAAATTGGGCGGGTAGGGGGCGTGTTTCATTTAAATTAATTTTTTTTTTTTGAATTTAAACAATTAAGAATAATCGCCAGAAAAGAAATGCAGACGGTAAAAATTGTAATCCTCCATTTTGGCTTTTAGTGAAGAATTGCCTCTTTATATTGGTGGTCAATGGAAAAGTGTCTTCTTAAATTGGTGGTTGGTGTAGTGGTCCCTTGCTTTGGTGGTCAGTAGGACCCCTTTATATTAGTGCTCAATGTGAAGACTGCCCCCTTACAGAAAGATAAAAAGATCATTAATGGTTACTGAGCGATAGTAATTACTCAAACTCTAGCAACCTCCAAAGGAACCATTTAGTATTCGATACATTACAGCAGAATGGGTCATATGTCATTGGCCATGTTGTGCATCTGAGTCTTTTTCCAAGATAGGTTTAAATCAGTTGTAGGTAACATATTTTTAATGCAATATATTTGTTCCTCTGTGCCTGAGGTAGCTTTTCTTTGCCTACAAAAAGAAGTTCTTCATTGTTTAACAAACCCAACGTTACTGGTCTTGTGCACAGGATGTAGGTAACTGGACAGTATCGATATGTAGGTAACTGGACAGTCTTGAATGTAGGTAACCAGACAGTATCGATATGTAGGTAACTGGACTGTCTTGAATGTAGGTAACCGGACAGTATCGATATGTAGGTAACTGGACAGTATCGATATGTAGGTAACTGGACAGTTTCGATATGTAGGTAACCGGACAGTATCGATATGTAGGTAACTGGACAGTATCGATATGTAGGTAACTGGACTGTCTTGAATGTAGGTAACCGGACAGTATCGATATGTAAGTAACTGGACAGTATCGATATGTAGGTAGCTGGACAGTCTTGAATGTAGGTAACTGGACAGTCTCAAGATGTAAGTAACTGGACAGCCTTGAATGTAGGTAACTGGGAAGTCTTGAGATGTAGGTAACTGGACAGTCTCAAAATGTAAGTAACTGGACAGTCTTGAGATGTATGTACAGTAACAAGACAGTACTAAGATGTAGGTTACTGGACAGTCTCAAGATGTAGGTAACTGGACAGGCTCGAATGTAGGTAACTGGACAGCCTTGAGATGTACCCTAGGTAAATGGACAGTCTCGAGATGTAGGTAACTTGACAGCCTTATCCAGGCACCAAATATCAAAGAAAACAAGCCAAGTCATCATTGAAGAACAAGGTAAAAGACAACACGGCAGATGACATAGAGCAAGCAGAGGTTAGTAGTAGAATTTTTTTTTATCACGAACAAGCCATCAAAAGTGGAAGTTAGGCAACAATGACATGTAAAAAGATTGCCGCAAAGCATTTTTAGCCACGACCATGTTTTTTATTGCCCTTTTCCTTTCCACATAATTGAGACCGTAGAGGGTTGAGACAAATCATTTACCACTGATAGGAGTTATAATGGTCAGCTTTTAATTTGTATTCAGTTGAAAACCTTTATCCAAATGGAAAATAAAACCTGTTACAGTATGCTTAAAGTGTCAGCTAGAGTTAGTCTTTACTTTGTTAGTCACTTAGGTATAGTCCATCTAACACTATCCTGTCCACAGGTTGCTAATTTTACTTTCCAAGAGTGACTACACTGTTCCTCCACAGATAATAGAGGAGTGAGTATAGCTACCCTAAGACAAGACGTATTCCATTGGTTGGATCTCCAGGTGAAAATAAAGTAAAAAGGCCTAAAAAAAAGTACTGCAGCCATCACACCTATGAACTGAAAGCATGAATATATTACATTTTACTTCTTGGATTAAGAAACTCTTTAAGTCTAAAACTGCATTATAAACCTCAGTGTATTTTAAGAACAAAGGGCCAGATTCACAGAAGAAATACGCCGGAGTATCTGCTGATACTCCGGTGTATTTTCAAATTTGCCACGTCGTATCTTAATTTGTGATTCACAAACAAGATACGACGGCATTTGGCTAAGATCCGACAGGCTTACGGCTTTGTACGCCTTCTGATCTTAGGCTGCAATACTTCGGCCGCCGCTTGGTGGATTTTGCGTCGTTTTCCAGCGTTGGGTATGCAAATTAGCTTTTACGGCGATCCATGAAGCTACTCGCGTGCGTAACATCGTTTTTTCCCGTCGCAAAGTTAAGCCAGCTTTTTCATGGCTTAACTTTACACCAGCCATGTTAAAGTATGGCCGCCGTTCCCGCGTCGAATTTTAATATTTTTTTTGCGTAAGTACGTCGCCATTCACAAACACGTTGGGGCGCCGTAATTTCGCGCAAAGCACGTCAGGAAGATTCCTAACGGAGCATGCGCAGAACGTTCGGCGCGGGAGCACGCCTAATATAAATGTACACGCCCCATTTGAATTAGGCGGGCTTGCGCCGGACGTCTTTACGTTACTCCGCCGCAAGTTTATACTCAAGTGCTTTGTGAATCAAGCACTTACGAGAAAAACTTGCGGCGGTGTAACTTAAAGACGATACGTTACACCGCCGCATGACGCGGTGACATGCGCGACCCTGGAAGGTAAATGCTTCCACGCATGCGTCTAATCACTTCGACTCATGCGAGGGCTTTCAGCCAAGCAGACATGTCCGGTGAGTCATACAGATGACCGAACATGTCTGACGGACAGGCTTCCAGCGGACATGTTTCTTAGCTTGCTAAGAAACATTTGTCCGCTGGAAACCTGTCCGATTCGCCGGACAATTGTCTGGTCGGCCGTACACACGACCGAACATGTCCGCGGAAACTGGTCCCCCGGACCAGTTTCAGCGGACATGATCGGTCGTGTGTACGAGGCCTTATGGTCAGGTGCGTCTTATGGTGCGAAAAATATGGTAGATGCTCTGTTATCCAGTCCTGCTTCCATGCATGTCTTTATGTAATTGTGACCCAGATATAAAACCAATGCCACTGGTAGAAAATCATCCTAAAGGTTTTTTTTAATACAATGTGGAAGTGTTAGAGCCCCATTGAAGTTTTTTTTTATAGCTGTCTGTGGATTGACCGTCACTATTAGTCCTGGTGACTACTATCTCCAGTATGGAAAGTATTAGAAACTCCAAAGCATGTGAGCTTTCACAAGAACTGGTGGGTTAAAAATTGCCAATAGGCAAATCTTTTTTGGTTTGTTGACTTAAGCCGCGTACACACGATCAGTCCATCCAATGAGAACATGCGTGGATTTTTAACCGATGGTTGTGCCTACTAACGATCGGTTTTGACCTATCGGTTAGGAATCCATCGGTTAAATTTAAAGCAAGTTGGCTTTTTTTTAACCAATGGTTAAATAACCTATGGGGCCCACACACGATCGGTTTTGACCGATGAAAACGGTCCATCAGACCATTGTCCTCTGTTTAACCTATCGTGTGTACGAGGCCTTATAGAGGGGATATACCCTAGCTTACAGAGATCTTCTTTTACTTCTTGCAGTGTCTCTGGGGCAAAAATTTAAGAGAAATTACCCAAAGCAAAAAGTTTTGCCTTTATATACATTTTAAAAAAAAAAAGTGGGCAGGCAACAGCTAGCTCTGATCTGGCTTAGGAGACAAGCTGATTTGCATTGCAACAGCCTTCTCGGCATTAAAAAGGAAGACAAAATTGTCAAGATGTTATATTTATAGGTATAAACAGATCAGCAATTAGGAGCTACAGAAAAGTTTTGTTGAGATTGAAGTTCTTCTTTTAATCTGAAAATTCTAAAAGAGTGAGATTAGTTTAAGCAAGAAAAAAAAAAAGATGAGAAAGGTTTCCTGATGGCTAAATAGGATTGCACCATAATAAACCTGAGTACTTCACAGCTGACAGGTTTGTTTTTGCAACTTTACAACCCTTTTCCTAACCTTCAGCATACAACACAGACTCTTAAATAGATGTAACGATCACGCATTTGCTCCAAGGAAGACGCAGTTTTGATACTTTCTTCATTTGTACTCGCAGTAAAAGTGAATTAAATGGATCTTTTCGGCTATTATGAATCAATGATGCATACCTAACTACTAAATTCAAGGATTACAGAAAGAATATTGTTTCAAAATGATTGTTTTCTCATCTCGTAGGATGTAATTAATTGACGAATAGAAAGGCACAATGACGACTCAAGTGTTTGTATTCCGACAGCTTGGTTTTACCGAGTTAAAGAGCAGTAAAATGTATGCAAAGAATTAGAAAAAGACAATGACAAAGTGCAAACCCATTTCCATTGGCACAATTTACGACTTGGACATTACCAGTTTTGTTATGTAGAGATGCACACATGGCCAAATGTTTTAAGAGAATCAGAACTAGTCGGTTTAGTTGTAATCTAAAGCCTGGTACACAAAATCGGACTTTCCACGTACAAAGCGTAGGACTTTTTTCCGAAGGGCGTTGGTTAGGAATTTGTCTTACAAACGGCACACAATTGTTGGCCTACAAGCACAAAACTATATGGTTTTTCAGCTCTTTAGCGCCACCCTTTGGGCAACTTCAAATGTTTTGTTATGGTGAGCATTGCTTCTGAGCATGCGTGTTTGTACTTTGGAGTTTTGTCCGATGGACTTCTGTATCTAAGATACACTACGCCGCCGTAACTTACCTTTTTATTTCCGAATCCTCAAAGAATTTGCACCGCAAGTTACGGCGGCGTAGTGTATCTTTGGCGGCGTAATGGCGCGGCATTCAAATCTCTGTGATGGGGGCGTGTTTTATGTAAATACGTCGTGACCCAACGTAAAAAACGTTTTTTTTTAACTGCGCATGTGCCGTCCGTGGGGGTATCCCAGTGCACATGCTGGAAATTAACCCGGAACAAGCCAATGCTTCCGACGGTGACGTCATTCTACGCAAATCCCTATTCGCGAACGACTTATGCAAACAACGTAAAAATTTCAAATTTCTACGCGGGAACGCCAGCCATACTTAACATTGAGTACGCCTCATAACAGTAGCTTTAACTATACGCCGGAAAAAGCCGAATGCAAACGACGTAAAAAAAAATCCGCCAGCCATCCGTACGTTCATGGATCGCCGTAACTAGCTAATTTGCATACTCGACGTGGAAATCGACGGAATCTTAGATCCAACGGCCCGAGATGCCGTCGTATCTTGTTTTGTGGATACAAAACAAAGATACGACGTGGGAAATTTAAAATTACGCCGGCGTATCAATAGATACGCCGGCGTAATTCTTTTGTGGATCTGCCCCATTCATTTTAATAAGAGGTCAAAGCTTATATTAGATTTTAGTGATTGGATATGCTTATACTTTGGGTATCTTTATAGTATTAAAGTCACATGGTCCACATTTTTATCTTTCATGTTATAAGCTTGTGTAACATGTATGGTGAAAGGGATAAGCCCAGCCCTGAAATGCTAACAAAACTTGTAGCTCATTAAATGATGAACATCTGAAAATGTACCGTAGATCTCACCATCTGTTAAAGGAAAAGAATAATGACTATCTCTGTGGGGATATATTTCACAGTGATGTAGTTTGTTCCAGAAAATGCCAACATTCATTTGCATCTTTATCAATGTTTGACAGTAACCTTGTTGGGAATTTGCAGCTCGCACCTGGAGAAGAGCCTTAAGAGGTTAAAAGATCAAGATCCCTTTTAAAGTAAAATTATTTTACAAAACATCATTTATTCCATAATACCATTTTCATATTCTATCCACACAGTAATTGGGGTAGAAGTCTAGCTTAGACCTTCAATGCCTGGTCATGGACTGAATAGAATGTAAATAATGCTGCGTACACACGATCGCAAATTCCGACAAGAAAGTACGATGTGAGCTTTTGGTCGAAAATTCTGAATTTTGCTGTCAGGATTTTCCGCCAACAAAAGATTGAGAGCAGGTTCTCTATTTTCTGACGGAAAAATTTCCTATCGGAAAATCCGGAAAAAAAAACTAAGGCCCCGTACACACGACCCGATCTATCCGCTGGGATTGATCCGCGGATCAGTTCCAGCAGATAGATCCGGTCGTGTGTACGGCCTAGCGGACATTTCCCAGTGGATAAAAATCCAGCCGACGGATTCCCAGCAGATAACAATTTCTTAGCATGCTAAGAAATCTATCCGCTGGAATCCAGTCCAGCGGACTGATCCGCTCGTCTGTACAGACTCACCGGATCAGTCCGTCAGCTCCCATCCCTCGCATGCGTCGTAATGATTCAACGCATGCGTGGAAGTATTTACCTTTCAGGGTCGCACACGTCACCACGTCACCACGGATGTATTCCGTGGGGATTTCGATCTGATGGTGTGTACAGCCATCAGATCCAAATCCGCCAGAGGATTTATCCTCCTTTCCAGCGGATATCCTCTCCTCTGTACAAGGCCTAAGCATGCTCAGAATCAAGCAGAAGAGCCGAACTGCCTATTGAACTTCATTGATCTCGGCTCGTCGTACGTCTTGTACGTGACCGCGTTCTTGACGGTAGGAATTTACGACAAGATTTGTGTGACCGTGTGTATGCAACACAAGTTTGAGCCAACATTCCCTCAGAAAAAATCCACGGTTTTCTTGTCGGAATTTCGTGTGTACGCGGCATTAGGTTTCAAGGTACTCTCAGGCCAACTAGGACATATGCCCTGAGACTTCATCCTAGCTATGCGCGAAGCAGTTCCTGTAGGACTTTCCCAGGTGATATCTACAAGATACCAAAGTAACAGCCAGTAGCGTATTTTATGTACAAAGACACTTCAACAGCATAAGACTGATTATATCCCACCACTGGGTGTAAGAAACCTTCTTGCTAGATGAAGATAGCAACACTTTTTACTATATATTAAAGTTGAATATAATGGTCAAACAGCTAAATACACAGATAAAATACATATACTGGAGTTTTTTTAATCTGGCAAAGTATTTGTATTTCTGTCTATCCAACTATGAGATTTATCCACTTGCAGACTGCGCCATGTAGATATACGTCGGCAGGATGGCACGGCGGCGCAAAACAACGTATATATATACATTTTGCTTTGAATTTCGCGTTGTGTGGGTGCGCACCGCTGCTGCAAGCTCCGTGATCGTGCCCGCGGGACCCGCAGACTTGATGTTCGTCAGTGTCCCGCCATCGTGTCACGGAGCTGCAGAACAGGGAGAGGCCAGTGTAAACAAGGCTTCTCCCTGTTCTGCCTAGTGACACGACACTGATCTTCTGCTCCCGGTAATCCGGAGCAGTGATCACTGTTGTGTCACTTGTAGCCCAGCCCCCTCACAGTTAGAATTACTCTGTAGGATACACTTAACCCCTTCCCCTACTGGTTAATTGCATATTGCTAAAATCGCATCTCGTATAAAGTCCAAACCTCCCCCATTTTTTATCTATTTACAGGGATGGAGGCCTATGGTAGTATCTCTATATGCCTCATTTAAAGTCCCACCTCTATCCCCCCTCTTTTTGTACTGGTTAACCCCTTCCCTGCCAGAGTCATTTACACAGTAATCAGTGCATTATTATAGCACTGATCGCTGTATAAATGACAATGGTCCCAAAATAGCGTCAAAAGTGTCCGATGTGTCCGACATAATGTCGCAGTCACAATAAAAATCGCTAATCGCCGCCATTACTAGGAAAAAAAAATATTAATCAAAATGACATAAAACTATACCCTATTTTGTAGACGCTAGAACTTTTGCGCAAACCAATCGATAAACGCTTATTTCCTTATTATTTTTTTTACCAGAAATATGTAGAAGATTACATATCGGCCTAAACTGAGGGAAAAAAAAACGTTTTTATTTATATTTATTATAGCAAAAAGTAAAAAATATAATTTTTTTTTCAAAATCGTCGCTCTATTTTTGTTTATAGTGCACAAAATAAAAAACGCAGAGGTGATCAAATACCATCAAAAGAAAGCTCTATTTGTGGGAAAAAAAGAACATCAATTTTGTTGGGGAACCACATTGTACGACCGCGCAATTGTCAGTTAAAGCGACGCAGTGCCGAATCGCAAAAAGGGGCCTGGTCATTTGGCAGCCAAATCCTCCAGGGCCGAAGTGGTTAAACAACCCTGGCACACAACACAGCACAGCAGGAGACCTGATTTTTATCTTCTGCGGTTAAGTAAAATTGGCCATACACTAGTAGAACTTTGTTCAAAAAAAAATATTTTAATTTTCAATTGACGATCGTTTTCGATCATTGGGAAAAGAAAATTCAAAGAAGCAGGATGGAAAATCATTCTTGAATGAACAAAAATGTATCTGTTAATATGGCTTTCATTCAGGAAAAATCATACATATTTTAATGCTCATGTTCAGAAACCAGTTTAATATGTCTGGGATTCCATTCATGTAGAAGGTCTTGACGGAATTTTAGGGACTTCCAAACAAAATGAGTTGACTCAGGCATGGCAAGGTCAGACACTCTGATGAGTAATTTTTTAGACTTTCCGTACGACGTTTAAAAAAAATTCTGAACAGCTTTACAAGCATCATGCTTATAAGAGCTTACAATCTAAAAGAGAGGAGCAAGTGATACAAAAGGTGACAGCTGTGTTGGGAGTTGTAACACCTACTTACTGAAGGCGGCCATAGACGGAGCGATTTTCTTTCCTGCATGGGTTGTAGGAAAGAAAATCGCTTGATTCCCCCATCACAGTCAGTGTTGATGGGGAATCCCTTCCTCCCGTGGGCCATTGTGTACTCTTGGGGGAAGACGTTCCAGCGGGTAGAGTACAGTGATTATTGCTAGCGGTTATTTACTAAAACTGGCGCACTCAGATCTGGTACAGCTGTGTATGGTAGCCAATCGGCTTCTAACTTCAGCTTGTTCAGTTAAGCTTTGACAATAGGCCATCTAGCAAGGTCTATAAAGACATGGATCAGCAAGTTTGGGGTGGAGGAACTTGACTGGCGTGCACCTGACCTTAACCCAATAGAACACCTTTGAGGTGTGCAGGCCAGTCAAGTTCCCCCACCCTAAACTCGCTCATCGAATCCATATCTTTATGGACCTTGCTTTGTGCACTGATTATGTTATGGGTTTGCTTTCCAGGGGTTGGGCTTGGCCCCCTTTTTTTAACAATCAAAGGTATTAATAATATTAATAAATATATAAATAGATACAGTAGATAGCTATAGACTAGACACAACACATGTCTTGTTTTGTTTCGCTTCATCTCGTTTCCGTAGATTCGTAAAGATTCGTAATTTCGTAAGACGTGAGTTTTCATATACGGCCTTGTTCGTATTTTTGTAACAATTTTATTTTTATTGATACTGAATGATTCGTAATTCAGTCTAATTAATTTTCTTTGATTCGAAAGTCGTAATTTTGTTAGATAATAATTTTTGTTTATTCGGTACACTACTCGTAATTTAGTAATTGTTGTTACTTTTGTGAGATTGCCTTTTCCGTTGATTCATAACATTGTTTTGTTTTCGTTGATTCGTGCCTACTACCGTGCTTCGAATGTACTTTCGTAAATACATTGCGGTCATTCGCAATCTCGTATTTTAGTTTCGTTTTCAACACGCGGCTATAGCCTCCGCCCCTGTACGCCATTTTGAGAGGGTGTACGGTGCACACACTGTCCCACAAAAGCATACAAAATTACAATTGCAGGAAATAAAGAATTATGGGCCAGATTCACGAAAATTTGCATACTTTAACATGGTGGAGTAATTTTACACCATGTTAAAGCACACCTAACTTTGCGACGGGAAAAAAAGACTTGCGCCGACGTAACGACGGGAAAAACCTTTGTGGATCGCTGTGACTGCTAATTTGCATACCCGACGCTGGAATACAACGTGAACTCCCCCCAGCCGCGCTCGAAGTATTGCATCCTAAGATCCTGTCGGATCTTAGGGCTATCTATGCGGAACTGATTCTATGAATCAGCCGCATAGATACGACAGGAGATACGACGGTGTATCAGGAGATACGCCGTCGTATCTCCTCTGTGAATCTGGCCCTATAATCCTTGCTTAATTTCTAATAAGTCCTGTACTTACTCTCAGTCCACTCCCTCAGTCACGAGACCTGACTCAGTCTCCTCCTCAACTGAATCTAAAAAGATTCAGGAATACATTGTGACTCAGACACAAAAGAGATAAGCTGATTGGCTAAGATATTAAGTGAGATACACTCACTACACTGCCCATTCGAAAGAACGATTCGAGAACACGAAATTATGAACAGACAAAGAAACGAATTTACGAACATACGAATGAAAATACGAACATACGAAATTACGAACAGACAAAGGATTGAAAATACGGAATGGAAATCATTCGTTATAGATGTCATTTTCATTCTTTTACTGTTTTGGTGTTTCATATTTTCGTAAGTTTGTCCATTCGTAAGTTCGTATTTTCTCATGTTCATTATTTTGCTTATTCGTAATTTCGTAATTTTCGTATTTTGGTTCTTTCAGTTCCGAATGTACGAATACTAACAAATTCGTACGAAAATCCATTCGTTACGAACCGAATCACACATGTCTACTATAGACAGACAGAAAGATAGATAGACACGCATTGAACAGTATTATGAGTATCAGTATTGGGATGGGTATTACACTAGCATATCTACCTATAAGTAATGAAAAGAACCCTAAAGCACACGATCAGTCCATCCGATGAGAACAGTCTGATGGACCGTTGTCATCGGTTAACCGATGAAGCTGACTGATGGTCCGTCGTGCCTACACACCATCGGTTAAAAAAACGATCGTGTCAGAACACGGTGACGTAAAACACGACGACGTGCTGAAAAAAACGAAGTTCAATGCTTCCAAGCATGCGTCGACTTGATTCTGAGCATGCGTGGATTTTTAACCGATGGTTGTGCCTACTAACGATCGGTTTTGACCTATCGGTTAGGAATCCATCGGTTAAATTTAAAGCAAGTTGGCTTTTTTTTAACCGATGGTTGAATAACCTATGGGGCCCACACACGATCGGTTTTGACCGATGAAAACGGTCCATCAGACCGTTGTCCTCTGTTTAACCTATCGTGTGTGCGAGGCCTTATAATGACATAATTACCTCTCATGTTATGCATCTGGTGGAAATGTTTGGTCCAACAATTTCCACATTTCTGCCTAAGACAAGCTTCAGAAATAAAAGCTATGAAATTAACAAGAACAAATTGGCCATCTAATCCCCTCTGCTTAAAAAATGTAGAGTTCTTCTAATCCTTGGCCTACATTCATGGGAATAAGAAAACAACAATAAACAGTAGTGCATTAAGATTAGGAGATGGTTGAGCTGTCACAGGCCTGACTGCTGCAAACTATGTGTTGTTTTTGGATGTCACCTCAAACTATTGTGCTTTGGCCTTGTGCTGTGTGTGGTCCTTTGTATAAGACGGTTTGTCACAGCTCTTCGACTTAAACACAGCAATCTTTTTCATGCTCAGAGAGCAAACATATCAGTTGGGAAGCTCACAATATTTAAAAAAGAACCAGATAATCAGGAAAAATATCAGTGTGTGTGACTTTTTTATGATTCATGGCAATACCTACACTGAAAGTTACAGATCTGATCCCCACAGCCCACAGCTGAGAATAAAATAGCCACACGCATTGCAATCTGATATATTGATATATTTAGTGTGAGGTATCTATATGAGGGGGTGTAGGCCTTACCAATCAGCAGACTATGAGTTTTGAGGATCATTTTCCAACTTAAAAAAAAAAAAATCACAGTTTCAGCAAATCTATTCATTGCATTACCACAGGATACATTTTTCCTTCAATTTAAGAATTTCAAGTAGGATTATTTTTTTTTTTTTTGTTATCCTTCAATACCTTCCTGCCCTGCCTATAGCAGGTTGACTACCTGAGTGGATGCCCTGATTATCAGTGCAGCCCCATCAGTGCCCATTAGTGCAGCATATCAGTTACCATCAGTGCAACATATCACTGCCGCCTATCAGTGCCCACCAGTGCTGCATATCAGTGCCGCCTAACAGTGCCCCTCGGTGCTGCATATCAATGCAGCTTTATCAATGCATCCTATCAGTACCTACCAGTGTATCCTATTAAAGCGGAGGTCCACTCAAAAAGTGAACCTCTGTTTTTCGGGACCCTGCCCCCTCTGGTGTAACATTTGGCACCTTTCCGGGGGGAGGGGAGTGCAGATACCTGTATAATTCAGGTATTTGCACCCTTCTGCGGGAGCCGGGCCCCCCCCCCGCTGTCTTCTGGGAAACACACTGGTGCCAGGAGACAGCGGGAACCAGTGAGGACGCATAAATATGCGCCATTGTGTGCAATGTCTATTTTGCTGTTTGCTATGGTGATGTACGAAACATCAGAACATCAATAAAAACAGGTTGCATCCCTTGCCAAGGGCCCAAATATTTTTTCAAACATGTAAAAAAAAAAAAAATACACAGACCTTTAAAACTAGACTGCGGTCTGAAGGACTAATTAAAAGCTGGACTGTAGTATAAATGAGCTGTAGATGGAGAAGAACAGCTTTTGGAATACCCTTGTGCTGCAGTGACAACAGCTTGATCTCTTGTATCTATCTGTTGGTAGTAAAGGTTTATCTCAGCTCCAGGCATCAAGTGATTAGCAGGATTAGCACAAAATATGTAGAACTAGTTAAGCGGTGACTGGTGTGTCTCTCATTTAAATGTCTGGCAACCTTGGCTTGCCATATGGACAGTATTTTGTAAAAAAGACAATGACTAATTAGTCCTGGGCTGTAAAAGTTCATGTAGCAGCACTTATGTCAAAAGGCCATTGTGGGGTAGCACTTGTAATGGGGCAATCTGGGCAAAAATAAAAAATAGTGAAGGGGGCTTCAGCTCCCATAGATAATGTGTCAGTGTGGTACCATCTTGTTGACTGTATCTTACCTGCAGAAGGGATCAAGATCCGGTGCAAATTGCCCCTTTTGCGGTTCACCAACTTGAAAGTTACAGTTCAGGAAATATCCCATAATTAGCTATGGAATGATTACATGATTAATTAAAGCAGGCCTAATATAAAATAAAATTCTCTGCCCAACGGCACTTTTCAAAATAAGCCCTGTACTAAGAGGGCTCTGCTATTGTCCCTCTTATTGGCCCATCAGTGTAGACTTTTTTGATCAAGGAGGGAGAACCAAAGCACGTAATTTCTTGCAGAAGATGATAGTGACAATTTAGCAAACACAGGTTTGATTTAGGTAAAAAAAAAGCCGAAATACTTACCTTAGCTGGAAAAAAACACTACTTTGGACCCCATGGGGTATTTGGTCACATAATTTCTTCTGTAGTGGAAGATAAGTTAGTCATTAGTAAGACCTCATCTGGATTATGCAGTTCAGTTTTGGGCACCAGTTCACAAAAAGGATATCGGGGAACTGGAGAAAGTGCAGAGAAGGGCAACCAAACTGATAAGAGGCATGGAGGAGCTCAGCTATGAGGAAAGATTAGAGGAACTGAATGTATTCCCTCTTGAGAAGAGGAGATTAAGGGGGTTATATGATCAATGTGTACAATTATATAAGGGGTCCATATAGTGAACTTGGTTTTGAGTTATTCACTTTATGGTCAACACTGAGAACAAGGGGGCACTCTTTACGCCTAGAGGAAAAGAGATTTCATCTCCAAATACGGAAAGGTTTTTACACAGTAAGAGCTGTGAAAATGTGGAATAGACTCCCTCCAGAGGTGGTTCTGGCCAGCTCAGTAGATTGCTTTAAAGGAGTTGTAAAGGAAAAAAATGTTTTGCCTAAAATGAATGTCTGCAAGGTAGACAGACAGAATAGTGTAATGATTCTGTTAAAAAACGAGTAAATACCTATTAAATTCCTTCATCTATATCACCTCCGGCATTCTAGTTTCTGTTCTCTCATCCACTTCCTGGTTTTCATCGCTCGTTCATGTAAGAACTACATTTCACAGTATGAATTGCGGCACGCCCAGTACTTTCCCGGGTGTTCATGGTTCCACCCCCTATTGGTGACGAATAAATACAAGGGAAGAACAGCTTCCAGGGCCGAGAGTCGCTCTGTGTATGGGGACCAGAAAGGAGATAATGCCACTATGTGATTGAATTTTGCCTAAGTATTCTCCCCGTGGCTGGATCAGGGTTCCAGGACATAGACATCATGGACTATATGGACTTTTCTGCATTATTGAGGTTTTTCTGCATTATGGACTTTTCTGCATTATTGAGATACAAGTAGTTATGGGGAAAGACTACCAGGACCAGAAGGCACCAGGAATTAGATAGTTTGGTTGAAACTGTAAACCATGTTGTAAGCAAAGTCATATGTTTTGAGCTGTAATGGATGAAGTTTCTACAAATTAAAGAAAAGTTTGGTTGCTATTGACAACTGCCTGGTCTGAAGTCCTTTAAAATTTAGAAAAGGGAGTGCATGCATGGAATATCACATTGCATTGGACTACAACCCTGCGGGGAGACGCTGTGAGAACATAGGGATGTAGTTCCAAGGGAGGGGACTAGCACGCTTACTAACCCCCAGCCTGAACGGCTCGGATGATGGGGGCAAGCTTACTGAGGAGGAACAGGAAATGAGAAATTCAGACAAAGAAAAAAAACATTTAGAACTGAAATCGAAGGAAAAGGTAAGTGAACCAACAATGCACTAGCTTAAAGAAACCTATTTAGAAAATAAAAATCAAACCTTTACAACCCGTTTAATGACTTAATTAGTCATTAATTAATGCCACTTAATTAATGAATTCTTGCTTCAGAAACTGAAGGTCTAGGCGTACAAGTGAACTGGCCATTTAGTTCACCCATTTGAGGAAATGTGAACAGTCTAGCTTCAGATCGAAGACCAAAGTTCATCCATAATGGACCGTTGGTACAGACTTTCCTATCTACTCTTTTTGTCTCTTGTCCCACCAATCACATCCAAACTTCTACAGCAAGAATTGAAAATGATTGGTGCCTGTCAGGAGTTTTTCATCGGTTGTTGTTTTATAATTTCTGTTTCCCAACAATCTGGATAATTGGCTTCTATGAAGAAATCGTCTACCTGTATTTATTCTCTTCAGCTTATTTACATAATTAAGAGCCTCTGCAAAATACTTGGCTTCTGAAACCAAATGTTCCTATTACCATATATTTCTATAATTGATTTAACAAATGGATTTTTACTTCATGTAGTTACATTAAAGCTTATGTAAGCATAAGCTTACAAAATGCAGATATCAGCCTTTTAAAGTGACCCTGCATTCACTTTAGAAATTATAAAGTATCAACAGATAAAAAAAAGGAGGAGATCCTTCATACTTACTTGTAAGCACCCAAGATAAACCGGGAACAAGAGTGATGTGTTATATAATTCTCCATTTGGTTCTGTGGTTGAGAGCTCACAACTGCCCCTCCTATGTTGGTCTCTAATTATGATATGTGGGTAATTTTAAACAATATTGAGACCAAGCTCCCAACCACAGCTCCTGGTTGAGAATTTCTATTGGAGCCTCCGGAACTCCCAAGCTTTCTGCAAGGTGTGTACGAGTAGAGCAAGACATCTTCAGGTGCTGTCCTTCTATATCTGCTAAAAGCAATTCCAGGTAACAAACTAATCAGAGAACTGAAGGTCCCTTCAAGTTAGCCTAAGACCCCATACACACTATTCATTTTTCTGAAGATTTTTGTCTTCAGATTTACCAAATCCATGTAGTTCAAGGGCCTGCCTGATTGCATACAAATTTAAACTCTTCAGGTTTGACCTCATATTATATGGTTTTGGTAAATCTGAAGCCAAAAATCTGCACAAAATCGAATAGTGTGTATGGGGTCTTAAGCTGAACTCCAGGCATATGCACCCCTCTCACCATTTGCCACACATGTGTACACACACACACAACTAGAGGGGATAGCATAAAAAAAGGCTAAAACCTGTTTTTCTTCTCTAAAATCAGTAGTTACAGTATGTGATGTGTTGGGTCTCAAGTTTTCAGTTTTTTTTTCCATTTAGAGAAGGAAGGTCCTTCTTCGAGTGTCCACGCCACTGCTGACTTGCATTGCCCAAAAGAAACAGTGTTGAACAGGTAGGTGGTATTCCTCATGTGTATTTTTTTTTTTCATACCAACGCTTTTATTAAAGAGTAAAGGAAAGACATTACAAAAACAAAGAAGAATACAAACAGCAGTCGGGATGCAACCCATCTAGAATAGGACACACGACAAATAAAATATGTTAACCTTATCCTCTACGGAAATGGTCATCAACCCTGTCCTCAGGGCCCACTAACAGGCCAGATTTTATGTATTATCTTGGGGAGATGCAGACTAGAATACTGAAATCACTGAGCAGCAAATGATATCACCTGTGATGTATTTCAGTTATCTTGCAAACCTGGCGTGTTAGTGGGTCCTGAGGACAGGGTTGATGACCACTGCTCTATGGTACTCAATACAGATTATAGAGTATAGCATATGTAGATATGGCTAAGTCGGTTTATAAAGGGAAAGAGTACAACATCTTCAGAGTATGACCTTATCTAGCCCTTAACCAGATCATAGGGCATTGGTACCAAACCAATGACTAAATTAGAGAGAATGAGAGAAAATAGAGTTGTGCTAAGGAAAGAATCAAAACAGACCATAGGGGTTTATAGGTATGATAACCATACACAAATTACCTAAACAAAACTATGGCTAGCATTAAGTGTATCAACAGATATTCTTATGTGTATTTCAAGGCTTTATTTTTATATAGATGCTGTCTGGATGGTCCGTAAAGGGAACACTTCATGACAGCAGCCATTGCTGACTTCTTTGGCTTCAGTACTGCAGTCACTGTGTCACAGTCAGGGGTCAGGCTAGCAGAGAGGCCCCCACCAACCAGCTGGATAACTACACAAGCAAGTCATCTTGGTGGATGACACAGGCTAACCTGAGGTGGGATCCAAGAACTAACCAGTATTCTTCAGAACTCCTGATGGTGGAGATGGGTTTTGCTGCATGTTAGTACCAGGTCACGGTTCTCAGGATCGCCTCATCAGGAGGTGATCAAGCTGGGATCGAGTAGCAGATATAGCAGGTAGGGATCAAGCAGAAGCTAAGTCAGTAAATAAGCCAAAAGGTCAGTAACACGTGGTTGCAGGTTGGAAACAAGTGGAAGCATAGTGGAGGAACAAGCCAAAAGGTCAGTAATGAATAATAGTGGAGATAAGAACAGCTGGAGGTATGCTAAGGAGCAAGATATCCGCTGGAGAAAGCACAATAATCTGACAAACAGGAAGTGCAAAGGCATGGGAAATAGGAAGTACGTGGGAAGAGCAAGGAGTTCAAGGTTCACCAGAAACAAAACACAAGACAAGAATATCCAAGGGTTCAGATAGGATGCTGTCCAGCATCTTAGGTGGCGCAGCAAAGAGAGATACTGCTGGACTCAGTTGAGGGTTCAGATCCTGGTCATGACACACTGGGGGAGATTTACTAAAGCTGGCCCACTTAGAATCTGGTGCAACTGTGCATAGTAACCAATCAGCTTCTAACTTCAACTTGATCGATTAAGGATTGACAATTAAACCCAGAAGCTGGGTGGTTATAATTCACAGCGGCACCAAATCCTGTGTCCACACGTTTTAGTAAATCAACTCCACTGCCGCAAAACTAGAAGACAAGTCATGACATTACAACCCAGAAAGTAAAAAATAAATAAAAAATCCAAACCTTTTGGCTTTTTTTTTTAGGAAATGTGGGATATAAATTTACAACTGCTGTATAGTCTATAGACATATTCACGACATGTTCTAGTCAACTTCCCATGATCACCTGCATTCTAAATAAAATAATTCAGCCTGACATTGAGTGACTGGTGCAATGAGAGAGGGTAGGTGGAGAACAAAACTGAATGATACATAAATGAGCTAAAAAGATCAGATATTTCTAGTTCAGTGTGTAGAAAAAGAATAAAAAAAGAGAGTTTAGAGCCAAACATACAGTATTTCCATCAATTCTACTATATGCCTGGTTCCCAACTTGTGGTCAGTGGGCTGCATGCAGCCCCTGAGTACTTGCATTCATGTCTGATTTTTGCCCATTTTTATCAATGTTTTTTTCTGAAGCATATGTAGCGGGGTATCGCTCTTTCCGATGGGATACATAAGACTACATTTGCTGATCGTGAAGGATCTCAGCTCCCTCCTATGGCCGAGTTGGGTTAGAGCCACTTGTTGTTTACAATTCATCCTGGTACTGCAGTGAATGTTGGGGGATTGAGTTCAGAAGGAGAAGAGACTCCATTTGCCCTGGCTTGTAATGAACTACATTACCCAGAGAGCAGCTGGGCCACCCCAAGATGCTTTGCCTTCCACATCGCCTGCTAAGGGAGGTCATTTAAGGGAAAGAACGTGTTTGGCGCTCTCTCTCTGGACCGCCTCCTCAACCCAGGAGGACACTGCCAGGGGTGTCTCCATGAGGAGTAGGCTGCAGCTGAGGCCTACATACGCCCGGGCGGAGCGGCTTTGAGACGGAGAGACTGAGCTTCTGCCGGAGCCATGGGACGAGATCCCAGTAACCCTGCGACCTGTCTGAGGACCGGAGACGGCTGATCGGATGGTGTGCCGTAGAGGGACAAGGCCTGAACCGTTTGGGTGAGACGGGCACTTGCCTGAAAGTATTGTTGCTTTGCGGAAGGGCAGATCGTTGACATCCATCTTTATGGTTTGACTATCCAGAAAACTCATAACAGTTCACTATTACCCTTTTGGATCATAAGTTGTTCTTTATGCGCCACCGCATGCCAACGAACAAGTGCACGAACTGTTAGCAGGGGACTGTATTGAAGTTTGGCCTGGGACGCCAGGCCATCCTAATTAGTTATAGTTATAATAATCTAGGGTTATCTATTTAGAGTTGTAATTCACTATATGTGTTGCATTGCTCGTTGACCGAGTAATCAGTTCTACTACTTTATATTGTATTGTATAGAGGTAAAGAGCTGGGTGAGGTTTGGCAAGAGGGCGTTTCAATGTACATGTTTTGTTGAAGGAGTCCCCCTTGCTGTGTGCTCACACAGGTCTATTTGACGTTGCAGCCTAACCTTCTTTAAAGCCTTAATATTGTTACTGATACTGCAGGGATCTGCAAATCGAGTGTCACTGTTTGCTTATGTTCTTTGTTCTTCTTTAAGTAAAGCATTAACTTGGTTATCTTGAAGTCTGTGTGCAGCCTATTTTTCATAGTGCAAGATCCTTCCATTTAAGGTAACCCCTTTTATTTGCATAATCTGTTGTTGTGTACTGAGATATTGTGTTTCCTCACAAGCTACTGGGGTCTACAACTCTCATATTACCGGGTGTGTCACGGGAGGGTTTTGAGCCATTTTAGGGGGTTAGTCACCAAGCGTAGACCCAAAAAAACAGCAGCTCCTCCGGGGGTAGTGCTACACATATTTGAAACATTTTACATGGGGAAGAGATAATTTCTTATAGGCTAAAAACACCTGGAAAAAAAAATATGCTCCCATTCAAGTCTATCGGGTCCAAACCACCCAATTGTGACTCAAGTAGATTTTGGGGTCTCAGGTCTCAAGATACAGGTGCCTAAAGGGTCATTTCTGAACAGCTACCTTTGAAATACATGCGATTTTGGATTTTGTGTGTTTTGTAGCTTTGAGTTAGAAAACACTCAAGTGTGAATTGGCTGTATGGTCCATTGCTGACCTCACCAGCCAATAGTAAGATTGGGAACAATAACTAAATAGGTTGTAATGGCAGTAAGCTCCACCAGTCTCATGTAACATATCCCCAGTCTTTATATGACTTCAACAGCATGTCTTCTAATATAGCAGATTTAGAAAATCAGATTAGAAACGTTGTTGGGAATGCATTGGACCGTGCAGCCCAATACAGCTGGTGTCAATGAACACTAAATGACGAAATGGCTTACCGGTATATAGCAATTATAAATGATTATATGAGTTTTTATTTTCTAAAGTGGAGATTTCTGTTAAAAGAATGCTTTTTTTTTTTAACTGAAGTTCCTACTTAAGCGTTGGAAAAATTCAAGTACTATAAAATAGGACAGACTTTTTTTGCTTTGTTTTTCTTCGGATTATATAGACTAAACTGCTACCATCAGTAGGAACTTCATTTGGGGTTATAATTAGGGTTTTGCGTTAAATCAGGACAGTTAAGCATGTCTGGCCTGGAGACTCTCTGTGCACTTAAATGAAAACCAGACTTTTGGCTCTCGCTATTGGCATTGCATGTAAACACAAGGTTTGTGCAGCAGAGGAGTGAGCGCACTTATTAAGTGAAAATGAACTTCTGCTTGCCAGTAAAAAAAGAGCACAGAGCTGTATGGAGAGATATATTGCTCACATCCATGTGTTATTGTTTAGGTTAACACTGTAGCCGAGCTTGGAGGCAACAAGGTAGCGCAATTTCTTTGCTGCTTATTTTATAGTTGTCAACATGTCTCTTAAACAGAGTATCAATTGAGAGGACTGAACACTGACTGGATGTTACAACCCCTGGATCGCTCAATGCCGTTCTCAGGCTTGCGGTAATGTTTCAAAAGGCTAATAACACACTTGCAGAAAGCGCTGGAAGAAAATGATTTTTTTTTCTTTATGTCGCCGCAGAGCGTGGCATAGACGTTTTCCAGTGCTGTGGAATATAGTATTTCACTGGCTGAAACTCTCAAAGGAAAATAGTAATTAAGTGTCATTCTGACCTGAGGTTATCAAAAGAAAGTCCCATCAGAATAATGTCATACGAAAAGAGGGGCTTTATTTGTTGCCCCTGTGGTCCCAGATTTACAGAGGCAATCACAGGGTTTGACGAGTGTACAGATAACATTGGCCTTTGGCTTACAACACTGACCACCTGCTAAATAAGAACCCAATTTGGATTGTAATAGCTTAAATTGTAAATGTTGACAAAAAAGTGTATCATCACAGGGTGATGCTGTGAATACACAAATAACAGTGTGCCAACGTCCCGGTATTCTATAGGAGAAATTGGAATAAAGATATGGACGTTGTAGGCATATGCATTTATATTTAGTAAACAATTAAAGTTTTAATTGGATAAAGTTAAAACCATTGTATACAAACACATTAAATACCATAAAGTTGAGTGAACTCAAGGAATCTCATAACACCTCTAATATATATACAGTACATATACCACATGTAACGAGCGCAAAGATTTGAAGCACGTAGAATGATATAAATCCAATAGTTGTTTGGATACGTGGAGAGTTTGAGTCTTATTTGGAGGTCGCTCAGAGAAAATTGCTCTACATGTTGCGCGTGTTGATGCGCTTCTTCAGGAGCTTGTGTATCTAATAGACATGTAGGAAGGTATTATAAGAATACATCACGATATCCAGAAAAAAACTAATTCTATGTGGATAAAAAGATAGTCACTCTGGTAAGGCTCAACAGTGCATGCAGTCCAGATCAGACAGCCAAGAAGGGGGGGGGGGGGGAAACAGATCCCCCCATATATATATATATATATATATAGCAAGGTAACATATTTCAAAAAAAGTATATAATTGAACATGTTACTTTAACAAATAGTAGTAGTAATGATGATCAATAAACGTTGCACCTCCAGGCTCTTCTTATGACATGGCCTGGATTCCTTGGTTCCATCCCCTACCCACCTCCCAGTACTGCCCTTTTAGACAATACAGAACCAAATATCATTTTGTGGTGCTAAGTAAATTGTATGGAATTTGGTAATGATAACAAGAAAAGCAGTAAAATATATCCCCTGCAGGCAATAACAACAGAGCCCCCTGCCAGCAAAAATAGATCCCCCTAACAACTATGGACCACCAGAAACAAAATTATCCCAATAGCAACAATAGACTCCCAGCAGCAGCAACAGATTTCCACACAGCCAGCATCAATAAACTCTCCATCAGCCAGCAACAATATAAGTAGAAAATAAGCAGCTCTTCAAATAGTACAGTAAATAAACACATCAGCAATAAATATCCTTCAGTTGTGCAGATTAGTGTCCATGTGCAAAATTTAACTTAATAGTAATAATGCAACACAAAAATAAATAAGTTCATAAGCTCAAAAGAGTCCATAGGTGTAAACAATCCAATAAAGAAATAATCTGTGCAAAGTGAAAGCAAAGGGATCCATAACCAGCAGCACCCTCACACTTATGTTTCTTACCAGATATCCAGGACCATAAATTATACTGGTCAAGCAAGCTGCAACAAGTTAATCAAGGAGGGCAGCCATCATATGGATCACAAATCATATACTCCAAAGACGTCTTGTTAATGACAAAACGCGTCAGTGGGTGGCCGACCAGTGACGACATCACGTACAACCGTCCGCTAACCAGCGGTAGTGTTTTAGCCTACTAATCTTCTGTTGTACAAAACTTATGCCAGTCATGTTTTGTATGAAGATAATTGTAGCCATCTTTTCATTCCTTTATATTATGATGGGCTTCACTATGTTAGCTTTTCTTTTTATACTATTTTCTCCCTCATACGATTTGTGATCTATTTGATGGCCGCCCTCCTGGATTAATTTAAGAGGTTTCCTGCACTGTGCAGAATATTAAATATTAGGGGCCAGATTCACGTAGCTCAGCGGATCTATAGATCCGCTCGTTCTACGTGAATTAAGATCCGCTCCCGCAAGTTTAGGAGGCAAGTGGCTAATTCACAAACCACTTACCTCCAAACTTGCGACGGCGGATCCTAAATCCCCCAGCGGAATTCAAATTCCGCGGCTAGGGGAGTGTCATATTTAAATCAGGCGCGCTCCCGCGCCGATTTAAATACGCATGCGTCGTCCGGGGAATTTCCCGGCGTGCATTGCTCCCACTGACGTCAATAGGACGTCAGTGGTTGCGACGTGATCTAGACTTGCGACGCGCGTGTTCGTGAATCGGCGTACGCAAACGACGTAGGAAATTTCAAAATCGACGCGGGAACGACGGCCATACTTAACAATACTTACCCCTGCTTTTAGCAGGGGTAAGTATACGATGGGTACCGCGCTACGGAAACGACGTAAGAACACCGCGTCGGGTCCGCGTACGGTCGTGAATTTCGCGTATCTCGCTGATTTACATATTATTCAGTGTAAATCAGCGGGAACGCCCCCGGCGCCATTTTTAATTCAAAAAAAAGATCCGACAGTGTAACACAGTGTGACACTGTCGGATCTCAGCCCTATCTATGCGTATCTGATTCTATGAATCAGGCGCATAGATAGGACCAGAAAAAATCCGAGATACGATGGTGTATCTGAGATACACCGTCGTATCTGCTTCGTGAATCTGGGCCCTAATAAACACTTCTAATAAACACTTAGATACATTATAATACATAATAATACATAATAATAATAATACACTTCTAATAAAGCGGGTCCCGCTTCAGAAGACGTTATTTTCCGAAACGTGCGTAAAGCGGATACACGCACACTTACACGCACTTCCAGGTTGACCAGCTGACACGCTAGTGGAACGCACGCCGTTCCCAAGCTGGTGCCGACATCTGACCGGAGCTCGAGTGCTGTGTTGGTACATCTGCTACACACCGCAGACACTGTTTTTTAAAAGATTATTTTTTATATTCCTGATTCATAGCCTTTGACTACTGTTTATTTACTTTTTGTATTTTTCTGAAATATTAACTTTCTGCATGCCACGGTACACGGGTGGCTAGTGCAAATAAAATACCTCAGTTTTTTAAAACTTACTACACTATGGGAGCCTGTCTTTTTTCCTGGAGGAGCCTGGATAACTAGGGGGACCCTAGTCATCCGTATTAGAGAACCACTCTGGAGAGTCCAAGGACGGGAGAATCGTACTGGCAAGCCGCTGCAGTGTACATACATATGCACCTTACCCCTGCAGGGGTGAGTGCTTCTGGTGAATGGGGACCCAGGTGGGGGAGCCACTGGGTAATTACACAACGCATACTGTGATCACTCACCATGTCAAGACGCACTTTTGGAATGGACTATTTTATTCACGTTGCTATTTAATTAACTGCATGTGGACTGTTAGCACATATTTTGGATATTCTGCTATTTTATTTTGGATTTTGCACTTCTAATATCCTACCCAGGTTGGGTACCTATATAAGACTCTATATAGTCCTTACAAAATATATTTTTTTTCATTATATTACACTCTAATTATTTTGGTGGTACTTTGCCTACATTTGGAATATTATTATTATTTTTTCTTATAAGTGTATGCGGTTTTAGATATCTATGATAGCAGTGTATGGGCACACACAGATATATGTCAGCACATTTATCAGCGCAAGTGGTATGACCTAGTGCGGTCACTCTGTCTGGCTTACCAGGTTTTACTTATTCACCTATACACATATATTTTTTCCTTGATTGTTTGCAGATGACACATATTGCTCATTAGACTGCACTTATTTGTTGAGGGTTTTTGCCCTCCTTCCAGGAATTCACTGTGCATACACATTGGGCACTTTTATTTACACCACCTCAAACAAACGCACATATTTAACACAGCAGACATCTGGATCTGCATTTTCCTTTCCTGATACATATAGAGAAGTGTAGAGCCAGCGCCACTACCCCCATACCTTATTTTTATTAGGCCTATCAGTGCCCATCATTGCTGCCTATCAGTGCCCATAAAGGCTGCCCATCAGTGCCTCCAATCAGTACTGTCTATAAGGGCCCATTATTGCTGCCTATCAGTGCCCATAAAGGCTGCCCTTCAGTGCCTCCTATCAGTGCCCATCAGTGCTGCATTATAGTGCCTCCTTATCAGTGCCCATAAATGCCACCTCATTAGTGCCCATCAGTTCAGCCTTTCAATGCCTGTCATCAGGGCACATCAGTGAAAAAGCAAAATTACCTATTTACAACATTTTATAACAGAAACAAAGACATTATATTTTTTCAAAAATCATTTGCTTAGCAAAAAATGCAAAAAAAAAAAAAAAAAACAGTGGTGATTAAATACCACAAAAGGAAAGCTCTATCTGTCTCAAACAAATGATACAAATGTTGCTTGGGTACAGCACTGCATGACCGTGTAATTGTCATTCAAAGTGCAACAGCGCTGAAGCTGAAAATTTGCCTGGGCAGGAAGAGGGAGAAAGTGCCCGGTATTGAGGTGGTTAAAATAAAATTCACCTAAAGCCAAAAGGGGCAGATTCACGTAGATCTGCGGCGGCGTAACGTATCGCATTTACGTTACGCCGCCGCAAGTTTTACGGGCAAGTGCTTGATTCACAAAGCACTTGCCTGTAAAGTTGCGGCGGCGTAGCGCAAATCCCCCCGGCGCAAGCCCGCCTAATTCAAATGATCCGGGTAGGGGGCGTGGATAATTTAAATTAGGCATGTTCCCGCGCCGAACGTACTGCGCATGCGCCGTCCCTAAATTTTCCCGACGTGCATTGCGCTAAATGACGTCGCAAGGACATCATTGGTTTCGACGTGAACATAAATGGCGTCCAGCCCCATTCACAGACGAGTTACGCAAATGACGTAAAATTTTCAAATTTCGACGCGGGAACGACGGCAATACTTAACATTGGCTACGCCACCTAGGGGCAGCTTTATCTTTACGCCGCGTATCTCTTACAGAAACAGCGTAAATTTACTGCGACGGGCAATCGTAGGTTCGTGAATCGGCGTAACGACTCATTTGCATATTCTACGCCGACCTCAATGGAAGCGCCACCTAGCGGCCAGCGTAAATATTGCACCCTTTGATACGACGACGCAGGCCGTCGTATCTTAGGCATGTTTAAGTGTATCTCAGTTAAGTTACACTTAAACATACGACGGGCTTAGATTGGGAGTTACGTCGGCGTATCTGCTGATACGCCGGCGTAACTCTTTGAGAATCTGGCCCCAAAACTTTAGCTTTGTCTTGGATAGAGTAATAGAGTAGAAAAAATCTTTTTTTTTACTGTCTTTGTCCCAGATTTTTTAATGAATTCTTGCCTGTATTCGATGTGTATGTGAAAAAATGAAGCTTTATTGCAATGCATATATTTGTATGATTTGAAATCGTATCCGTTTAAACCAGAAGACTGCTAAAACAAGCACACGTCTCAGTGAGTGTCAAAATTAAATGATGTGAATTTTGTCAGGTCATGCTTTGTGCTTCCCATAAGAAGACCAGGCCTCTTGCCAGGCAAGACGACACACTGTCTTAAAGTTGACCAGGTTGGATTATAACTTTTACAGAAAGCAATTATGATTTTATTGCATCTCCTGCGCTGGTGATTAATGTTGAGCGCCCCAGGGAAAATGCATCCTATCATTTGCACAGCGCACACTGTAATTATGCATACCTCTCCAGGTACTATAATCTGAAGGCCCCAAACGCACACTCAGTTCAGCTGTGATTGTGGCGAATGTAAACCATTACAGATATGTTATCATATCAATGAGATGTCTCCAGCATGATAGTGGCTCTAATAAATCTCTGGCTTAGATCACAGACAAGATATGTGGCAGGAGGATCCAAACAGTCATCTTCCCTACAAAGTGTTTATATTGCTGAGCACCCTATAATAATACATGCTTCACGGAGCTTTGATGGCTGTTGGATTAATGCCTTCTATTTTCCTACAGGTCATTTTAGAAACACTCATTTTGTTAAACGATCTCTGCCACTCGCAAGGTTATACGACCAATGCACTTGAAGCCTGCAGCAAGCAGAGAGTACGAGAAAAAAAAATGGTTCTCAAAATTCTACAAAGGCATTAGAATTTATTACATTCCAAGTGCAGGGCGGCTGTCAGATTTGCTGCAAAAAATATTACAATGGTGATATACGGTATATATTGGGCTGTTTAATAAAGGAAGCTTGCTCTCAACAGTTGGTCAGGCTCAGGGGCTTATTCTGCTCTCATAAATTCTATTAAAGAGATGCTGTCACCATGTCTATTCAGGGCAGAGGGACGGAGTCTAGGCAAAGGAACCAGGTCTATACAAAGAGTCTTCCCTAGCCTACTGATACTTATTTGGACAGCACTCCCCTCCCACTCCTTCCGCTGCCATGGCCTGTGATAGAAACAGGTGCTTTTAGGTATTGGGAGATAGAGAGATTTCACCAGCACACCAAAGCTTTATTCAGCGACCACTTCATTACAGCAAATCGCAACGTTTCGAAGCCACGCAGGACCCCTTCATCAGGCATGCCTGATGAAGGGGTCCTGCGTGGTTTCAAAACACTGCGATCTGTTGTAATGATGTGATCGCTGAATAAAGCTTTGTACCCATGTTTGGAGATCTTGGTGTGATGGTGACATTTCTCTATCTGACCCATAGGTATGCGCACAGAGTGTGCCTGGGCACACCCTAATCACCCTGTGCTGTGCAGATTGCCCTTGCTACTTGGCTGCAGAGAAAGGGACTGGGGAATCTCTGTCCTGAGTCCCTTTCTCTGTCTCATATGTGAGACATCAGGGGTCTGTTTAGACCCGTGATTTTTCACCAAAGCCCCCTAAAGGGGGTCTTTGTAGCTGCTGACTTTTAAATGGGTGCAACTCCGCTTTAAGGAGATTGCAAAACTGTCATTAGGTGATATTGGAAAATGATAGGGTCTCTTTATGGATAACGTAAAACCTTTAATAAATGGTTCAACAGCCATAATATTTTACAGCAATTTACCTGTAATGTCTGTGATCAGCTTTGTAACATATCCAGAGGTCAGCATATTGTATTTCATAACATATCCACTGTAAATAGATTTTTTTTATTATTATAAAACTAATCCTAAGTGTGCAAAACTAGCAGGATGACTGATATACAAGTACTTATACCATATTATACCAAACTGTGGCGCTGCTGACAAAACATATTTATAAATAAAAAAAGTGAAAACATTTCAGCAATAATGAGACTTTACATCCTAAAAATGTTGACATGTATATACAGTGATGGTATGAAAGTCTCTTTAACATCATGAGAGAAAGAGTCTTACCACCTCCAGCACGTGTGATAACATCAGTATTGGCATCAGGAACCTGCCCTATACGTTTCGTCCAAATAGGAGGTGGAGGATGCATTTCTTTTGAATAGGATGTCTTCAGAGTGCCCTTAAAGCAGTGGTCATCAACCCCGTCCTCAAGGCCCACTAACAGGCCAGGTTTGCAAGATAACTGAAATACATCACAGCTGATATCATTTGCTGTTCAGTGATTGCAGTATTCTAGTCTGCATCTCCCCCAAGGTAATACAAAAAAGACCAATTTCATGAACTTGGAAAGTGCCTTACGCTGATTGACAATTGGATGACAGAAAACTCCCTCAAACTTAACGGATCCAAAACAGAACTACTCACCCTTCACGCAAATAGGAAATCCATTTCTAGGACCACCGGGACACCACCCACCATCCTCGGACAAACCATCGCACCAAGCAATAAAGCCAAAAGCCTCGGAGTCACCTTTGACTCAGACATGACGTTGGATGCACAAATAGAATCAGTTGTCAGCGGTTCTCATCATCTGCTCCGAATGCTACGTAGACTCATCCCCTTCATCCCAGAAAAGGACACGGCAGTAGTTGTGGGAACGATCATCAACTCACGACTCGACTACGCAAATTCCCTCTATTTAGGATTACCAAAATACCAGATTTCACGTCTACAAGTCGTCCAGAACACGGCAGCCAGACTGGTAACAGGTAAAAAGCCGTGGGAATCAGTCTCCCCAGCCTTGAGATCCCTCCACTGCCTTCCCATACAGGACCCGGGGACATTCAAGACACTCTGCCTCACCCACAAATGTATACAGGGGAACGCTCCCCAATACTTAAGCGAGAAAATAAAACCCTACGTCACCAAGCGCGTTCTCCGGTCAACCAACCAAAACCTTCTCCAAATTCCTAAATCCCGCTACAAATCGAAGGGAGAACGTAGATTTTCGGTCCAAGGACCACGGCTCTGGAATGCTCTACCCTCTACAATCCGCTTGGAAGAAAACCATCAGGCCTTTAGGAAAAAACGAAAGACCCACCTCTTCCGAAGGACCGGAATGACTCTGGACGGGAAGCGCCTTGAGGCGATTTAGTTCGCATTTGTTGCGCTATACAAGTTACTCACTCACTCACTCACTCAATACATAAAACCTGGCCTGTTAGTGGGCCCTGAGGACAGGGTTGATGACCACTGCCTTAAAGGACATCCTATTTAGATGAAATACTGATACTGATGACATCTCCTGCCGGTCATACAAGGAGTGGCTTAGTTTGCACATTTTTGCATAAATGAGAATGTTGTATATGCAGTTTTATATGCAATTTTTATAAAAAAAAGAGGGTCTCTGTTAATCTGCACTATTGGAGTTTTTCTCTTTTTGTGGATTACCAAATTTAGTGTTGGAAGCGCATAAGCTGGCTGTGATCCATTTGTTATCTGGTATGAGGATTGTACCATACTCACACTCAGATTAAGGTATAATGAAAGGCAAATTTTTTTTTTTAGTTTTGGATAGAGTGGAAAGTTATTAGAACACCTGCCAGTTTTATTGCCATCTGTGCCCCGTTAAGGAGATTCACCCTCTCTATTTGTTCTGTTTACCATTATCATTAAACGTGAAAGTAAAAGAAATTACCCAAATTTTGGGTTGTCCCCAGAAAAGTGATATAGGGTAAATCTTCCAATGGAGACACTAGTTATGGTGGCCTGGGGGTCTCCAAGGAATTCCCTTGATTTACAGAAATTTCCTCTCACTTCCTGTTTGGCTATGGGACAGGAAGTAAAGGGAAATCTCCACAATGGGACACAGATGGTTAAAAAAAATATCTGATAGGACTTATAACCCTATCTTGCTCTATCAAACATGAAAAAAAAATGCCTATAGTTCTTCTTGACTTTGATTATTGTGGTGGAGGATCCTCTGATGATGTAGAAGAGTCTTACTACCATTGTTGTATATACACTTAAAGACCTTTAGGGTATATAAAAGTTTCATGGTTATTACTGTTTTTTTCTTTATATATATATATATATATATATATATATATATATATAGATATATATAGATCTATATCTATATATATATATGTTTTTTTTACTAGCGCCACAGTTTTGTATAATATAGCATATTGTTTTTACATTGATTGCTCGGCCACACAGGGTCTAATGTAAGCACCCCTGTGTCTTTAGTCTAATTTAATGAAAGTCTTTGAAGTTCCTGTACTTGACCTTAACCTACTAAGTTAAAAGACAAAGGATTCATTTATTTACCCAAGGGAAGCCCCTCCTGCCTGACACCGAAGCTTCAATCCTTGGTGACTAGTCCTCCTCATAAACCCTATAATCAAATGGTTAGTTGACAATAATTGTAGGGATCAGGGTGACAACTTTATCATTATGGGTCCCTGTAGGGATCGTTAAGCTTCAAACTCAGTGGAGACGGAAGACTGTCTCTTGACGATCTGGGTTGTTTGTGAATTGGTTAAAAAGATGAACATGTCAACATAAAAAAAACATAAATGTTTCTGAAAACAGTACAAACAAATGTAATGACAAACTAGAAAATCTAAAATTGTAAAAGCATATCTACTGTTTACTTGTACAATATATATATATATATATATATATATATATATATATATATATATATATATATATATATATATATACGGTATATATATATATATGTATATAAACCAGTATATATATATATATATATATATATATATACGGGTATATATATATATATATATATATATATATATATATATATATATATATATATACAGTATATATATATATATATATATATATACATACATACAGTATATACATATTTCATAAATGTATGGTAAGTTGCCTAAGACAGAAAGATGCAAACTTTGCAAATAATTATTTATCTTATGCAGCTACCATAATGCACACTTTTAAAGCTGGCCATACGTAGATTGAAATTTGGTGAGATCATCGAGGGAACGACTGAATTTTAATCCATGTGTGGCCACTGTGGATGAATAGAAATCGATCTACTGACGTCCTTTCAACTACCCTGTTGCTTGATCAGTGCCATGTAGGCTACAGTGCTGATCAATGTATTCTGATGGTGGGGAAGTCTCCCAGTTGTCAGAATACAATGACACCTTGGGAAGGATTCCCCCATCCACCTCAAATATATGGAGGGTTGACTAATTTATGGGCAGCCTAAGTATCTGTTGTGCCTTGGGAGAGTTTTGCTTGAGTCTGTGTTGCTTACCTACAGCTTAGCTCCCAACCAATAGTTAGGCAGTCTCATATGACCCCTAAAGGAATTCTTAAGACTAAACATTTTTTACCTTAAAGGGGTTGAAAACCTTCATATTTTTTCACCTTAATGCATACTATGCATTAAGGTGAAAAAACACCTTGCAGTGTCCGGCCTCCCCAAGCCCCCCGTTTTACTTACCTGAGCCCCAAATTTCCATGGGCGCGATCCCACGTAGCTTTCTACTAGGCTTCTTGGCTCTTCATCGGATAGATTGATAGCAGCGCAGCCATTGACTCCTGCTGCTGTCAATGAAATCCAATGACGCGGCCGCCAGGGGGCGGGGACGAGTCATACACTTGGCAGCTATGAACACTGAGTGAATGACTCAGGAGAGCTCCCGCAAGGTAACCCCCTCAGGAGAGAGATTCCCAGAGGGGGTTATCTATTGCAGGGAGGAGCTGCGAGATCTTCCGGGGGACCCCAGAAGAGGACGATCGGGGCGAGCTGCACAGTGGAGGTAAGTATGATATGTTTGACGATATGTATGACGATCGTTTTTTTCTATCGGTTTTTTATCCATAGGAAACATTTAAAACATGTTTTATTTTTTTTCACAGATGGAAAACAAACCGATGGGGCCCACACACGATCGGTTTGTCCGATGAAAACAGTCTATCGGTCTGTTTTCATCGGACAAACCAATCGTGTGTACAGGGTTTAAGTAGTTAAGATATTTTTAATTAAGTATGAAAATGGCTTGGTAACAGGTATGATGGTTGTCTATGTACGGGTGTAATTGGCTTTGTCGGTTTGTTTTGTTAATGAGTCTGAAAATGTATAAAATAAAGAATTACAAAAAAAAATTATTCATTAAAGAAAAACATTTCCATCCATTTTCTCATCCCCATGGTGGAAAACGAATTTTGATTTAGACCCACTAATGATTAGAAAATTAAATCAATGTTCTAAAAATATTTTTTTTTAGTTCTATGACCAGCTTAAAATGCATAGAAAAACTGCAGTGGAGAAAACTAAGGCCTTGTACACACGATAGGTTAACCAGAGGATAACGGTCTGATGGACCGTTTTCATCGGTCCAAACCGATCGTGTGTGGGCCCCATAGGTTATTTAACCATAGGTTAAAAAAAGCCAACTTGCTTTGAATTTAACCTATGGATTCCTAACCGATGGGAAAAAAATGATCGTTAGTAGGCACAACCATCGGTTAAAAATCCAGGCATGCTCAGAATCAAGTCGACGCATGCTTGGAAGCATTGAATTTCTTATTTTTAAGCACGTCGTTGTGTTTTACGTCACCGCGTTCTGACACGATCGGTTTGTTAACTGATGGTGTGTAGGCACGACTGACCATCAGTCAGCTTCATTGGTTAACCTATCGTGTGTACGAGGCCTAAGGTCACTGACTTGGCTAAGCAGTCTGTCATGTCAATCACTGTCTGGACAAATTAAAAATATATATATACCAGGTGTGACTATTCACATAAAGGTGTTTTAACTATTTTTTTTTTGTGTTTAGCAGTTTTAGCAGTTGTGTATTTAACTGTTTGCCAGGCGTTCCTCTTTAAGGTCAAAAGGGGTCTTTGTTAAACTAATAAATTCACCCTTATATCTCAAGGCCATAGTCAGTTTAAATTTTTTCTCTTCTACGGGATAAAAATACGGACATCTCCACCAAAACAAAAGGACAAGTCAAAATGTATGCACAAAGCATATAGCCCGATATTGGCGTCTATCAAAACTCCTTAGAGCTAAAATGACACTCTTTTTCAGAACAGCCAAGAGAAATGTAACAAATACTTTAACACATAGCAGCTAATCACAAGTCTTACTTCTCTGATCTCACTATAAAATGAATTCTGGTTAAAAGATTTAACATTTCTGCGTTATTGTTCCTGGTTTTATCAACTTGTTTAAACACTCCATTCTTTAGTGGCACTTGAGAATGTCGAATTCCCTCCTTATGCTTGATGCTGTGTAAAGCCCCTAATTAATCCCAGCAGAATCTCAGTATAGACTTGGTGTTATCTGTCACTGTGCTTTTGTGAATCACACACTTATAATCCAATCTTCGGGAAAAAAAAAAACTGGGCAAAATCAATCAAGTCTTTTTCAAGGTGTAAAAAGCAAGAAGCATGGCACGGTCAAGTACTTTACTATTTTGTGACGTTATTTCTGGGGATAGAAGTCTCTTAGTCCAGAAGAGTATGTATGGTTTACATAGAAAAAATAAAAAAATTGCTAGATTTCATCTAGCTGTATTTTAATCCTTTCGCTGCCAGAGCTGTTTTTGCTTTTTTTTTTTAATTTTTAGGCCTGAAGATTACACAAAACCCACACACACACACATATATATATATATATATCTTTTTTTTTAATTGTCATACATACAGAGAAATAAACAATTTAATTAAGTTCCAACGAATCCATTCAAAATCCAATTAACAGCATTACTTCTATATTAAATACATCCACAGAAAAAAACAAGAACTAGTTATTTGGGATAGTCCCCATTCTGTCTTCCGTATATATTTTCTAAAATCAGACACACTAGAGAATAAAACAGTGATAGTTACAATTTGTTATGTCATACAATATTGAAAAAAAGGTCTAGGAAATACAAAACTGCAGTAAAAAAAACACCCTTACGTGAATTTTGGGGCAAACAAACACAATAAATTACCCCAAAATTTGGTAAAATATAAAGGACGAGGTTGTACCAAGTAAATATGTTAATAGCAAGTAAATCGATACCTAATAAGCCAATCCCTAAATTTATGTGCGCCCATAAATTGGTGTCAAACTTCATTACTCTATTTCTTCTATAGGTGATTCTTCAAAAGCCTCCTATAGGTTTCAGTTTAGTGCTACAGAAGAGGTCTGGTGTTAAAATTATTGCTCTCACTCCGGCGTATGCGGCGATATGTAACATGTATAGCACAATCAACGTTTTCATACATAGGGGCCCCAACGCATGTGTTTACATTTGTGCTTGTGTATATGTTGGGGTCAGGGGGCCTCAACATTTCTTTTGGGGGGGGTTTATGTGCTTGAGTGCAACTTAAATATTTATTTTATTTAACTTTTTATTCAATCACATAGGGGACAAACTGTTTGATGTGATGATTTTTAGGTGACAGGTTCTCTTTAGTGAGGTATGCAGGGTCTGAAAGACCCCCAATGTCTCTCCTGTACTCCACTAAATGTTTTGCAATGCAGATGGCATTGCAAAACATTATTTCTGGGCAAAGCGAGCCAGGGACACATAGAGCTTGAACCAGAAGTGACGTCAGAGACATCGCTTTCCGGGTCACAAGAAGAAGGGGAGGAGAGCGGACATGTGTCCACTCTTCTCCTTCCCCTCTACCCGCCATGGAGCTCCCGAGCCTGGCGATGGGCAAATGGAGCCCGGTAAACAAGGCGGGGTGTGGCGGCGGGTGCGTGCAATCGGGCGGCCCGAAAGCTCTCACCTGACAGGCAGGAGTCTGCCTGTCAGTTTCCCACACAATCCCGGTGGTTAGAGCCACTGGATTGTGTGTGAAACCCCCCACCGTTAGCTGAAGTTCTAGTTTTAACTCTCAAGTACTGTATATTTTCGAGAGTTGACTCTTATCTACTATTATATACTCTTAAGTAGATGTTTGAGAGTCTGGACACTTCTGGAAGTCTAAAGCCAGCCATACATGGGTCACATTGCGAAAAAAAATTCTTACAAAAATTGTAACTAAGAATTTTTGTTCGAATTTCTCACCATTAGTGGACTACAGCAATGGACGATTTTGCTGTGGCAATCAATTTCAAGTGATCGTACATGTTCGAAATTTTAGTTTCACTCGATTTTAATGAAATAATTGTGACATCTTACAGTACAACAAGCACCCAAACACAATTCCAGCCATGTATGGACAACTTAAGGAATGCAAAAAAGAGCGGTAGGGAATGATCACTTGCACGTGCATCTTTATTAAAAGTACACTTACTCTTTAAAGCTTACCTTCTGAAAAAAAAAATCTTTCCAACTTCATTTTTAAAGAAGTTTTTAAAAACTCTAATTTCTCTGACAGAAGCAGAGCCACGATGTCAAGATGGGGGGGCCAACAAAACTAGTCAGCTTCACAGGCAGCAGCTCGCGCTTCCTGGTCTCCATTGGAAAGGGCACCTTAGATGATCACAAGACAGAAGTTTCTAGTAAGAAACTTAGGGCCCTGACGGCCAAAGGGTCCAAAGACGGCCCTGAGTGCACCACAACATATGGTATGAACATTGTGTTGTGCAGTGGTGCATTGTGTATTGCATTCTGTTGTATAGTGCTATGGGAAGCCATTCAGAATGAATGACGCCACAACCCATTGCACATCGAGAAGGTGCATTGGCAATGGCCATTTTAGTGTGTGTTGTCACAACACACAAGTTTGAATCGGCAGCCCGTATGGCTTCCGATAAGGATCTTAGTGTCAGAACTTCACAAGATAGGAACACTTATATAGGACTATAATACTTTCACTTCACCAAAGGCCCATGCCAAATACTAGAAGTGCCAAATTCCCAGCTGCAAGACCTAGCATGTCACAAAATAGATCCCCACACAATGAAATGTTGTCCCAAAAACAGTTTAATGCTATCTGGATCCTGACTGGTAAAATCTTACATCTTGCATTAAAATTGCATATGTCACATATTTAATAGGAAAAAGGGGGTGGAGATAAAGGCCGTCTACTGTGGCCACCCTCACTGCGCGTAGCTGGAGAATAAATGTGAACTATAGTGATATTAATAAAATAAATGAATAAATTATTAAATATACATGAGCTGCTGCTATAAAAGTATGAATTCAAAAAATTGTTAATATGCAAATACAGTGCTACCTAATGTGAAAAAGGTACCAAATGTGATATTAAACAGCGCTCACAAATTAATACGTGAAAAATTTAATCACCTTAGTTAAACCAAAATGTATGTGTTAAAAAAAGATGTATTTTACACTTAGTGATTCCCATTATAGTAGTTGTCTAATCCTTTAAATCCTTTAATTGGTATTGACCCTAGCTTGACCTGAGAAGAACCAAAAGGACAGACGAGGATACAATTCCGGCAAGGCATTATGGGAGAAGTAGTTTTGGAAGATTACACAAGCTACATTACAGCTTAGCTTATGATAATGCTGTTGTGCTAGTACATAATTATTGCAATTAATCAGTTTTGTTACCTTCTACTATTCCATCAATGCTGAGAACATCTTAATAAAAGGAAAAAGCCTTACTATTAGGGACTATTGATCCTCATGTGGTTGGATGCTATAACATGACGCCCTTAAGCAATTTCCAGTGGGGCTCCAGAGGTCCAGACACTCGCCTTTATTTAGTTGGGGAATTTCTTAAGACTTTTCCAGAGCTCTTCTTCATCTCCAGCTTAGAAGTTAGTTTTGCTTAGAGCTTAAGGAATATCCAGCCTAACCAACATCTGCTCACTTAGTCACTTCAGACAAAAAAAACTTTTAAAAACAGAGAAAAACTAAAACAAAAAAAACTGAACTGCCATGGTAGACCTACACACTTTCTATTACCCATAATCACTTCATATATGTAGATAAGAGGTTGAGAGAAGTTGAAATCCCATATCCAGCCAAAACATAATTTTGGCTGGAGATGACCCCGGCAGGGTGGGGGATCCCTATTCACAGGCGGCTCCTATGGGGGTAGTGCTACACTACATTTGCATGGATGCCCATGCGCACACAAAGTGCATCCAGTAGCATTCAGCGCAGGTAATCACTAGGTGCGTAGACAGTCACAGATAGTTGTGACTGCCGGCAACCTTTCATTGAAGTGAAGTGAAGCTAGCTGCTCACAGGTGGCAAAATCAGTAGCAATTCCTGCCGCTGTCATTTGCACCAGGGCTAGTTGCCTGTACGAATGTAGCCTAAGAATTTAAACTCTTTTTGAATTATTTTAAGTTGATTTCAGTTTGGGTCTAACCTCTTGCTGCCACCTCTCGGGGTCCCTTACAGTGCGTGTTAATGCCAGAAGGCAGAGGCAGAGGTGGCTTGGCAATCACGTGATCACAGTGATAGAGAGGCCCGGAGAAAAACCACAGGGCAATAGATGGAGGGCCGGCATTACAGGGGTTAAAGAGGCTTGGACACAGGAAGGAGAAAAAAGTTTGGGCTGTTGCTGTACAAGTGAGGAGATGGCTGATTGAGGTATGGTCAGAGCTGGGTGGAGTGTTGGGGAAGTGGTTGGTTGACCAGAAGGAAGGGGTCTTCAAACGGAGATCAGCAAGCATGGAACAACTTCTCACCCTCCTGCCCTACATTTGGTGGTTTTGTTTTGGGGAATTGGGTTGTGGGTAGCCGGGTTTGGCAATTGCCAGGATGCAAGGTTCTTTTAGGTTCATTTGGGCACATAAATGGTATGGTGTAGGGACCCTTCTGAGGTACGGCTCCCGGTTGGTGTATGTACCTGCGAGTTGTCTCTGAGTCGGTGGTTTTGTGGCTGGAGACACACAGGTACTGTCTTGGTTTTGATGCCTATTAGGACCTTGTGACTCCATTCCTTAATGCAGTGTTTCCCAACTCCAGTCCTCAAGGCACACCAACAGGTCATGTTTTCAGGCTTTCCATGATTTTGCACAGGTGATTTGATCAGTTTCACTGCCTTAGTAATTACCACAGCCGTTTCATCTGAGGGAAATCCTGAAAACATGACCTGTTGGTGTGCCTTGAGGACTGGAGTTGGGAAACACTGCCTTAATGCACTGTATGTTCAGGTTATTATGTTATTGATCAGTTAATTATTTGATGTTTATATTTTGGTTAATAAAAAGGCTGCTATAGCCAATTTAACTCCAATCTGTTGTGGTGTGTGTAACGGATCATGGACTATGCTGCCGGGACAGTTATAATCTTCATGAGGACTACAAGGAACTGCATGGCTTGTCACAATTGGATGTACCACATTGTATTCTGAGCTCAAAGGGTTAATTGGACAAAGGGTCTCTTTCATTGCTGAATGCTAATGTTCCCTTCACATAGCTAATGAACTCTCTCTTTTGTGGAGGTAAACAGCCCCCCTGTGAGGTGTCTGCTGAGGGGGATTATGTGTGAGTGATAATGGTTTTAAAAGTTAATTGAATTCTATTGTCTGATCAAGTTAAGGATCCAAAACGGCTAGCGGCTGATTGGCTCAAGGGAGTGTCATTGTTTCAAAGTGTGTGTATTGAAGTCCCCCCTGGGGGGGGAGTGTCATTTGTTTCTGTACAGTTGTAACCAGATATAAGGAGGAAAAATGTGGCAAATAAAGTGAGTCTGCTTGACCCTTCAAACGTAGCCCGTCTCGTTTCTTGGAAGGGCGTTCGATGGGATATAGCGGCGGTACCTGCATATCGCAGCTTGCCAGGGAAAAGGACGTCTCCAACGGCTGAGACCCTCACACTACTTGGGTAGCCGTTACATTGGTGGCAGCAGTGGGATGGTCCTTTTATCCAAAGAGCAAGTGCTGAATGGAGTCGCAGTACGCCAGGCTGAAAAGATCCACACTAAAAGATCTATTGGAGAGTCGTGGTAGGAGCGCTAGCAACAGACCACGGAGGGAGCTGATAGCTGAACTGCTGGAGCTGGACGAAATGGATGGATCCATGGAAGGAACTGAGCCCCTTGCACCGGTCAGCGAAGAAGATGTAATTACTGGGATTGTACAGCAGAGATTATCCTTGTATCCAGAAACGTCCGTGGAACTAATCAACCAGCTGTTCCGGGAAGCAAGGGAAGAGATACAAACGAAGAGGGGACAAGAACTGGAACTGGTAAGAGCGAGACAGCCCATTACACCTGCAGTTCCTACCCCCCCACCTACTGCTACAGGAAAGAAAATACCGTTCACTGCATTTAAAGCTTTTGTAGAAAGTGAGGAGGAAATAGATGGATATTTGGCGGACTTTGAGAGGCAGTGCTCACTACACCAGGTACCACCAGACCAATGGTTCACTATTTTGTCGGGGGAAATTGTCGGGCAAAGCCAATGAAGCCTTTCGGGCTCTCGCTCCAGAGGATATTTTACAATACCAGCAAGTTAAAAAGGCGCTGCTAACCCGATACGCCGTAACTCCAGAAGCCTACCGCCGGCGCTTCCGGGAGTCCAAGAAGATGGCTGTGGACTCCCACATGGAATGGGCCAACCAGTTACAAAGGGTGGCATCCCTTTGGGTCCAAGGGTGCAAGGCCAACACCGGGGAGGAAGTATTGCAGCTGTTCCTAATGGAACATTTCTTTCAAGACCTGGCCGCAGACATACAAGACTGGGTATGAGATCGCCGTCCCGCTAACTTAAACGAGGCGGCTCGGCTAGCAGATGAGTACGCGGAGACAAGGAAAGTAAGCCAGGGTACTATGCGGCTGGCTCAGAAGGTAGAACCGCGTACTCCAACCGTCACCCCACGCCCAGAGTTTCGGGCTCCAGTCCCACCACGTCCTCAGGGGCCTAGCAACTACCCCCGGGATTCGCGTAGGGTGACGTGCCATCACTGCAGCGACACTGGACATATTGCTCGTTATTGCCCTTTGAGAGCTACAAATAACAATTGGAGACGCACAACACCCAACACAGAGGTCACTCCATCACGTCCCTCTGCGGCCCACTGCCTGGAGACCGAGGGGGGTCCTGAGGAATGTCTGGGAATTTGGTATGAGGCAGACCCAATACAAGCGGCCTCTCCGGATAACCGCCAGCATCACCGTCAGGAGGTACGAGTGAATGGACAAGTAGCACAAGGCCTAAGAGATTCCGGGACTACTATCACTCTGATTCAAAAACATCTGGTAAAGCCAGAGAACGTGTCCACTCGCACAGTTGCCGTCCGGGTCGCAGGGGGTGCTGTATTTCGCGTACCCACCACCCGGGTGCACTTAGACTGGGGAGCCGGGTCAGGAAAGACCACAGTTGGTATCATGGACAACCTACCTGCCGAGGTGGTGCTGGGCAACGACATTGGCCCTCTGACTTCGGCTTATTTATTTAGTGACCACCCGCGTTGCTGGAATCAACCCACTTGCTGCTGAGAACCGGGTAAGACTACCTTCCCCGACATGTACTGTAGATCCGGCACAATATCACAGTCTAAAATGGGAATGTGACAAGTTGGCCAGTGAGAAATCAGAGATGCAACGACACTATGTCACGTATTATGAGATGTCCCGTGGCTTGAACATTGAAATGCACAAACAGGCGGAAATTGTCAAAAGATTAAATGGGATTTGCATCCAGGTGGTGCCGTATCTGTCCCAAGAGCATCAGCAACAGGTTTTGGGAGCCATTGAGAGAGCAAAGCAAGTGACTGTTCCAGAATTGAATTCTATTCTTCACCGTCACCATCAGCTACCGACCTGGTAAGCCAATGGGAAGGCCGACGGACTGTCCAGGCAAACGGAACTTTTACCCTAACAGCAGACCGGACATCCCCAAGTTGATCCGAAAAGGATCAATCCGGGTCTGCCGGAGTGTTCCACAAAAGGGGGGCAGTGTAACGGATCATGGACTATGCTGCCGGGACAGTTATAATCTTCATGAGGACTACAAGGAACTGCATAGCTTGTCACAATTGGATGTACCACATTGTATTCTGAGCTCAAAGGGTTAATTGGACAAAGGGTCTCTTTCATTGCTGAATGCTAATGTTCCCTTCACATAGCTAATGAACTCTCTCTTTTGTGGAGGTAAACAGCCCCCCTGTGAGGTGTCTGCTGAGGGGGATTATGTGTCAGTGATAATGGTTTTAAAGGTTAATTGAATTCTATTGTCTGATCAAGTTAAGGAGCCAAAACGACTAGCGGCTGATTGGCTCAAGGGAGTGTCATTGTTTCAAAGTGTGTGTATTGAAGTCCCCCCTGGGGGGGGGGGAAGTGTCATTTGTTTCTGTACAGTTGTAACCAGATATAAGGAGGAAAAATGTGGCAAATAAAGTGAGTCTGCTTGACCCTTCAAACGTAGCCCGTCTCGTTTCTTGGAAGGGAGTTCGATGGGATATAGCGGCGGTACCTGCATATCGCAGCTTGCCAGGGAAAAGGACGTCTCCAACGGCTGAGACCCTCACACTACTTGGGTAGCCGTTACAGTGTGGTTATTATACTGGAAGGGTGGGGTTTTGGTATAGCAGTTAGGACAAGCCATATTTAATACCATAGTCATGGCTGTCACAGTGGTCACATGATCAAGAGCCCATTTGGCTGGCTCCCAATCACAAAACCAGGTGGCCTCACAATCATGTGATCGCTGTAAATGGCTGTCACAGTGGTCACATGATCAAGAGCCGATTTGGCTGGCTCCCAATCACAAAACTAGGTGTCATCACAATCATGTGATTGCTGTGATTGGCTGTCACAGTGTCACATGATCAGGAGCCCATTAGGCTGGCTCCCAATCACCAAACCAGGCGGCTTCACAATCGTGATTGGCTGTCGCAGTGGTTACATGATCAGGAGCCCATTTGGCTGGCTCCCAATCACAAAACCAGGAGCTCTCAGTGACGGGCCTGTCAGTGTGCTGGGAGCGAACTCACTGCACGCTCAGCACAGAACCTCAGAGATACATATGTATGGCGGGTAGGTGCTACCAACACTGCATATATCCATTACACCGGCATTCTTCTTTAACAGTTCTTGTTCAGACCAAAATGTAGATTGGCCAGCCGTTTGCAATGGGCTTGTGATTTTGATGCGGCTGAAAATGGAATTGATTTACGTCCTGCTGCAGCTTTAAATTTCGCTGTTGTATCGATTTTTTGGTAACACCAAAAAAAATGTCAATCTAATAAAGTAATTTAATTCCTTCACATTCCAAAAGATTAGCAGCATCAATTCCACAAATAGCTCTGTTGTAGGGAGGGGGTGGGGTGGGGGTCTCTTACACTCTTAACTTCCTTGTGAATCAAGCTGAATTATATCTGAAACGCAGCAATTTCCTCTAGAGAGGCAGCTGAGGTTTCAGGCACTTACTGTACAGCGAGATTGCTGAGGCTGCCAGGGGTTCAGGATATTGCGCTGAGCGATGGCACCAAAGTGGGGGCTCAGAACAACATCACGCTATTGTTTTCAATTCGGTAATGTCTTTCATAGGGAGATAATTCTTCTGTCACTTTAAATTGAAAGCAAATTTGTCATTTGGGAAGGCATTCCGGCTAACGTAGGCAGCTAAAAGCACAAGGCGACTGCACACTTTTGTTTTCAGCTCTAAATTCTAAACAGAAATGGATCATATTGATCCAAAAGGCTTTTGGTATTTTTGGATCACTACGCAGATTAGGAGCTCCGACTTTACTCTGTCTTTTCTGATTTGCATCACAAAATATCCTGGCAACTAGCATTTTCAGAAGGAGATGTGACCAATAGCAGCCTATGACTGCTGAAACTATACTGCCAGAGCGCATTTATGGCGACGATGCTTGTCCTAGACCAGTGATGGCGAACCTTGGCACCCCAGATGTTTTGGAACTACATTTCCCATGATGCCCAACTATACTTCAGAGTGCATGAGCATCATGGGAAATGTAGTTCCAAAACATCTGGGGTGCCAAGGTTCACCATCACTGTCCTAGACTGACTGGGTATGCATTGTCCAAAAGAAAGGACGATGGTAGCAGAGGGGGCAGAGGAAAAAACAGGGCTTGCAGAATACTTTTTATGGGAGGGGCAGTCCTTTGAGATATTGTTCTGCCGGCTATCGGTGGTGCCCTTAAAGCGGTTGTATACCTCGCTTGCACATTTTTACGTTCAGGTAAGCCTATAATAAGGCTTTGGGGTTTATTTACTATCGCTGGGGAGTGCCAAATCAGGCTCACTTCTGCATAAAAACCAATGAGCTTCCATGTTTTATTACCAAAGCTTAATTGAACGAGCTGGGGTTAGAAGCTCATTGGTTTCTATGCAGAAGTGAGCCTGATTTTGCACTCTCCAGCGATAGTAAATAAACCCCTTTGTGTTGGTAGAATGAATATCTCCTAAACCGTACAGGTAGATATTTACCTTGCATATAGCCGCTGACATCAGTGGCGCATGGGCTCTGGAGGTCCGGGGATGCTTCCGAAAATTCAGAGCTCCTTTCCGGGACGGGAACTCCGCGTGCATGTGGTGCATACTAGCTCATTATACCTTTGCCTTACAGGTTTTTTTTTCTTTTCTTCCAGGGCATACAACCGCTTTAAGGACAGTCCCAGTAAACGTGCATGCAGTATAGGTGCAGTTTAGGTACAGAATAGTCTAGGCACAGGTCCAAGGTAGATGTGATTCAGATGCGGTATAGGGTCAGCATAATGAGGTATAGGGCTGGTATACAGGTCGGTCTAGGTTTGCAATAGGTGCAGTATAGAGTGCAGTATAGATATTTGGTGCCCTTTTCTGAGTGTCTCAGTCCCTGCTAGCAGCATCAGCAATATGAGAATAGGCCTTTCACCAGTCCCCAGGATGCTGCGGTGATCTCTTGCTGTAGAAGTGGGGATCCCCTCAGTCTCTCTCAGAAAGCCTACACTGATCAGCAGTGGAAAGCAGAGGGTGAGTGGGTGTTCCAGTCTCCCTGTTGCAGCAGTGCAGTTGCTGTGATGTGGGCGGTGCTGTGTTACACCTGGGTGTCTTCACTCCCAATCTCAGGCTCAGCATAATCTCCAGCTGGCAGGCAAACATCCAGACAGAGGTGCTCTCAATCGAACTCCCACAGTGCTAAGAGGAAGAACATTTCCAGGCAGTTTAATAAAAATCCTCTCTCCACTCCTCCTAACGCACAGTCTATTAGCCTCATTATATGGCTGCCGTTTCAAACTACAACTCCTAGCTTTCTCAGCGCTCTGCATTGTAGTCAATGGGCTTGCTTGGCTCTAGCTCTCCCCTACTGGTTAGTGCAGCATCACATATCACAGCAGAAGGAGAGGGGCAAATAAAGAGCAATGTCTCCTTCTTCATGTTGTTGTAGTCCAGCACCTGGCTACAGAATTAGGTAAACAGAATTATAAGCCCTATGCCAGGTAAAACTGTTCACATGTATTTGTGTATTTATGCATTAAGTTGTCTTTGTGGAGTTCAGCTTTAAACTCCATGTGTGTTGCAGGCAAATCCAAAACAGGCTTCAAGAAACCAAAATCTGAATCCATGTCTTTGCTATAATTACATTTTCTGATCTCCCAAGCTCGGTTTCTGGTCCTTGTGGAATTCTGGTGACTAAGTAACTGTCCTTTCCATTTTGGGCTTTCGGCTGGAAGATACCTGTCATAAAAAGCAATCACTGGATTACTCTAATTATGGGTTGATAAAATAATTAATTTGAAAAAATCTCCTGGTAAAATTAAAAGCCATCTGTGCTGCAGACATGAACGTTCCTCCCAGGAAAATCTTTACTTGCTTAAGAATTCACCAGAGAAAATTCACAAGAAAAAACACTTCCCAAGCTTTTTTAACGTGGACTAATGTCAACAGCTCTTTGTCTTTTTCTAAAGGGCAGAGTTTTTTCTTCTGCAAACTTAAAGAGGCCCTGTCACCAAACCATTTATTTCAACAACTGTCTTCCCTTAAGATTAAATGTGCATGTATTTGATGCATGTTATTTACCTGTAAAAGCCTATCTAGTATCGACTTCCAGTAGCCCTGGGCAACTCCATCTTGGGTGAGATGTCAGCAATCCTAACAGACTTAGAGCTCATACTCAAGTGACACCCTATAGTATTTTTTGCCTGCCCCGAAAAAGCTACATAACAGTTAATGTAGGTTAGCGAGGGTTGGAATAAATGGACACCCTGTTCTGCCCCATTTTTTGTGTAATTTTTCTGTGTTCTATTAAACTGCATGAAGTTATTATTGTTTTGTAGTATGCTGACACCTAGTAGACGTTGTGGGCCATTACAACATATTTACTAAGTGATTTGGTTTCTCCCTCTGTCCTCTTCTCCTGTTTTAACCCTCTCTTTTCTGCCTCTCCAATGTAAGGACTGATGTGTGTTATCACTAGAATTGATCCATTTGTGGTGAGATAGCTATGACTTACAATCTCAATAGAACTGGCAGACAGTGACTCAATCCAAATGGCATTTTGCAGATCATAGAACGCTTTATTTGAAAACTTGTGCAGATCTTCACAAATGAACATCAGATAGGTCAAAAAAATTGTAGCTCCAGCAATTATATATGCTCAAAATATAAACTAAAGACACATAAAAAAAATGGTCAAAATAAGATATACAGAGCTTATCTTAGCTATTGAGTAAGAAAGGGACACAATTATTCAAAAGCAAACAAGAATCAATGGATGTGTAACATGAAACTTCCCGTTTCTTCCATCTCCCCCCAGTCGGTGTTAGTTATTGGCAGAGTCAGGGCTTGGTAAGATCATTGTTTTCCTACACTTCAGAAGACTAGAAAACCATCCTCTGTGCTGAAATTAGCTGAAGCAAAATTGTGTTGGATTCAACTTGTGACTTATGGAAGAGTTAAGCTGCCTGTGGATGGTGCGGAGTCAGCAGGTGACCATGCTGTCCAGACAAACTGGGTCTAAGAAGGTACAGTGTGTCAATGAATAAAGTGGAATTTGAAACAAAACAGGAGAGGAGCGAGCTTTGACAAACAAAAGGAAATGGCCTGTGCTATGGAACCGATGCTGCCTGGAGTAGTCACATTTTTCAGCAAGGTACATTGCAAGTAATGACATTTCTTTTATGGAAATGAAGATTGCAGAAAGTAAGCAATTAACATGCATGATTTGTTTGTGCTTTTACCTGCTATTTTTTAGGTTGGGGACAAGGCCTCTTGAATTGTCCATGAATGGCCTTAATTTGGTATATGAGACCAAATTATATAGGAAATGCACGTGAAGTGATGAAGAAACTATTTGTAATTATTATTTAACCATAACCAAAATGTACTCACTCAACACCAGTGTAACCCTCCACCGGTGAATAGAAAACTCACCAGAAGGAAAACTCACCAGAAGGCATGACCTCCAAGCCTCTAAGGCATGACCTCCAAGCCACTTGTATATACTTCCAAGTATGTAACTAGACATGTACTTCATGTATTATTAGAAATGCATAATAATCTTTTAAACATTTCCAACCTCACCAGACATCAAACGCTCAAATGCAGAAACTCACATATATTCCACTGCTTTATTAAACAAAAACGAAAAAACGTTAAAATCCACATAAAAACAGATTCACATTTTGAGAGCACAAGAGTTGCACTAGACATTCACCAGAATAATAAGATCACGGCTCTCCACAAAATACAGAGTCAGGAATCCTGATGAGGTAAGCACCAGCAGTTTGAATGCAGCTCACGTGATGACGTCAGCTAGTTTCGTCTATGCATTTTGCCATTACGGCTTCCTCAGAATCGATGAAACTGTTACTGCAAGACTCCAAAAAACACAAACTGCCGTGTTAATGCTACTGACAAGCTGTATCGTATATATAATTTTACATTTTGTCTGTAGTTATACTTGAACTTCAGCGTTTGGAGAAGAAATCAATGATCTGAAATTTCCATGGTCCTAGAAGAAGAATAAAGCTTCTTCTACATTGCTGTATAGGGGCCGTACAGCGTGCAGAACCTAGGTAATCACTTTCCTGGGACCCACTGTTGCTGTGTACAACTGGCGATTGAGATGAAGATACAGTTATGCACCACGGGTTGTGTAAAGCGCACACAGATGTATTCTCCAAACGCACACTATCTGCGATCAGAGCATAAGCCTTGCATGTGTGGGTGCTTCACCTAAACATAACTGTGTACAGACGCATCTTCTAATTCCTCTTAATGGCTGGCTGTATACAGCAACAGTGTGTCCCAGGAAAGCTCTGCCAGCAGTATTGCCCCTGTATGGCCATGTGCATGGAGGAACAGCATTTCTCATAGAATGCTAACCACGCGCACATATGCACGCAGGACTGCACATAGAAATGCATGCACAAGCATGCTCACGGTGCCTGTTAGCACCAGAAGACCTGTTTAAGGGTGCAACTGGTTATGCTCAGTGGCTGACTGGTCTTTCAGCTGATCCCTGTGTCCTGCCTTTATCCTGTGTGTTTCCTTTGTTGCTGACCCAGCTTATTTCTGACTTGCCACCAGTTCCTGACCCTGGCTCTGTTCCTGACTTCGGCTCTGCTTATGATTTGCTATCTCGCTGCCCACTTGTTAACGATCCTGGGTAGTCCTGTGACCACACTTCTGCCTCTGATCCTGGATTTCCCATCTGCTCGAGTACCTGTATGGCTGTCTGCTATACCAGCTCTGTGCACTGCAGTGTGCTCCTGTCTCCAGTCTGAAAAGAGCTCTGACCAGCCACATGCCCAGGACCTGCAGCTTATGTGGAGTGCCCCTTTAGTATCCACTGGATCCCAGAGCACAGCTACTGTTCCTGACTTGATGTTCCACCAGCCTTCCTGTGATTGCATCTCCAGCTGCAAAATCTCCTGTCAACATCTACCGACACTTGTGTTCCTCCTGTACCTCGGTACCCTCTGTTCCACTCTTGATGGGGCCTGGGCTGGACGTATAAGAGAGGCCAACCTCACCATTTCAGTCTCCTATCAGACACCTGAAGCATACCTTAAACTTAAGCCTCGTACACACGACCAAGGAACTCAACGGGAGAAACACATCGTTTTGCTCGTCGAGTTCCTTCTTAGGCTGTCGGGGAACTCGACAAGGCAAGTTTCTCCATTCCCATCGAGGAAAAAGAAGACATGCTCTCTTTTTGGATTGACGGGATCCTCAACAGTTTCCTCGTCGAAAAATGTACACACGACCGGTTTCCTCGGCAAAAAAAAAATCCCAGCAAGTTTCTTGCTGTTTTTTGCCAAGAAACTCGGTCGTGTGTACGAGGCTTAACAATTATTTTTAGTGACTACGTATAGATCCCATTTTTTTTTTTTTTTGACTGGAATTTTCCTTTACTACACAAAAGTGATTTTTGCACCACTAGAAGTAGCAAACATGAAATATCACTTTAAATAAAATACCTTTTTTTTTTTATGAAATCACATTGCACTTTAAGAATAATGTTTAATCACGATCACATTAGCAGCAATTTATAAGAAAGTTCAGTAATAAAATGAAATAGCTGTGGGGAAAAGCAGGGGAAGAATGCTAGGATTAACTGGAGCAATATAAAAAATAGATTATGTTTAATGAAAAATTTCCCAGTGTTCAACATTTTTATTATAGTTAATAACGCCAAGCTTCATTTTTGTCTGTAGTAATTGTGTGTCCTTAATAGCTGGCTCTACTATTGCCCCACTGAATATTGGCAGACATTAATAAACTTAATTCTCCAGGTTTAAGTTTAATGTTGGTGAGATATAGAAGGTAGTTAGATTTTTACTTAACAACTAAGACAGAGGTAAAGGCTTTATGCCTTCTGGCCTACAATTGCTCCTTTTAGGGAAAAGCAGAACGAAAATTGGATTACAACATACAATGGAGACCTCACCTACACAAGAAAATGTAACAATATATTTTTTAGCTCCATATCACTTCCTCCCATGCTCACCCTCAGGAGTTCTCCAGAGCCTCTCCCATCATCTGCAACTTCCTACCTCCCTCTGTCTAGCTATCTCCTACTCTGTCTGCTCTTAGACGACCCCTGAAAACCCATCTCTTCATAGGAGACTATCCCATCTCTATCTAAAAACAGAGCTCCTTAATCCTATTATGGACTTACAACACACAGTATTTTTTTTTGACTGAGTGGTGTCAGCCCTGCCCTGTTTTCTCTTGACACACTTCTCAGACCCTCCTACTCTCCCATATCCACAACATAAAGACTAATCATTATGTAGTCCCAAAATAATGACTGAGGGGAGGGGCTAATTACTATCCTTGAGATAACATGGGAAGTGTGAACAGGACATGATCGTCAGGTATTTTTGGATTTTTTTGACCATCAAACCCAGCTCCTGTCAATGCAGCCTACCAGCACCTATCAATGCAGCCTACCTGTGCCCATCAAATAATGTTTGCTTTCTTCTATTCATTCGGGAGTCGGGACACAGACACAAGCCTCCGCCGCTGCTGCGCCTCTGACACTATGTGCAAACGAAGCGGAGGCTGCCAGCTGATGCTGAGACTAAAGCCTCGTACACACGATCAGTCCATCCGATGAAGACGGTCTGAAGGACAGTTGTCATAGGTTAACTGATGAAGCTGACTGATGGTCCATCGTGCCTACACACCATAGGTTAAAAAACTGACCGTGTCAGAACGCGGTGATGTAAAACACAACGATGTGCTGAAAAAAACGAAGTTCAATGCTTCCAAGCATGCGTCGACTTGATTCTGAGCATGGGCGGGTTTTTAACCGATGCTTTTGCATACTAACGATCGGTTTTGACCTATCGGTTACCAATCCATAGGTTACATTTTAAAGCAAGTTCTCATTTTTTTAACCTATGGTTAAATAACCTATGGTGCCTCTCTACACGATCGGTTTGGACTGATGAAAACGGTCCATCAGACCGTTTTCATAGGTTTAACCTATCGTGTGTACGAGGCTTTAGTTGCTTGCTGCAGAAAGAAGAAAGTAGGAACACCAGTGGCCCGGGTGCCCTAGGCAGCAGTGCCCCCCTAGGCGGCTGCCTAGTTTGCCTAGTGGTAGCACTGTCCCTGGGTTAACCAGTAGGGGGCAAGGAAGAGGTAAGTGTGTCCTAGGGAGTGATTCTAAGTTTGTGGGGGCCAGGAGGCAGTGCAGAGGCAGGGCAGCTAAAATCTCAGAATTTTCACATCAAAAGCATGTCGGTTTCAGACATATCAGGCACAGATGTAAAAAAAAAACACTGATTTTTACATACTGTCCCTGGTTTTATTGAGCAACCCTGATGGGGCCCCCTAGTGGCATGGGGCCCTCGGGCAGTGCCCGAGAGCCCCAATGGTCAGTCCGCCCCTGGGTTTACATATACTTTAAGAAGTTGTCATTTGAAGTGACTGTATAGAGACAGGTTCCCTTCAATAATAATAAACTTTCATAGCTTCATTGTTTAATAAAACAAACAATACCCTCCTGACACTCCATTCCCTGCAGATGCCCAGCACAGGTCTAAGTTGTTTTATGGCTTCAGCTGTTAATCAGCGGTGAAGACGAGATCCCCTTGGTTCAGACCTCTGATAGAGACGAAAAGAGATGCACAGAATTGAGGATGACAAGCAGACAACAAGCTCCTAAATAATGCCAGCACGCAGTGCTTCAGGCAAAGTAATTTTCTTTGTGTCAGCTCCTATCAGGAGTTATATGTAAAGATATGAAAAGTATGCATTGGATTGAGGTGCATTAGACTAAGAACTGAAGGTGTTTGAATATTTGCATGTGGCCTTGAATTATATTGAAAAAAGGTGTCAATTTGGAGAAGGAAACAGATAATGCTGACTCAGACGTGTAAAGCCAGGCAGGAGAATAGATCTTTTTAAGTATAATCAAAAATATTGCTATTAATCCATTCATTGCTGGAAAAAATAAAAACAATCTGCATTGTTGCACATGCGTTTAAGCTGAATCCATGGGTGATTAATTGCGCTGCCCTATACATATTGGCCATATATCTATAAAAGTACTGCTGCAGCAGTCTATGTGGTTTATTTACTAAAGGCAAATAGCTCTGCTGATTTCCATCATCCAATCATGTGCAATGCTGTTTTTGTCATTTTCCTTGCACCTGATTGGGTATTCATTACAAAGTGAAGCTTCACCATATTACATTCACTAAGGAAAATGAGTGCATTTGCATTTGCAAGTGCATTTGCACTCATTTTCCTTAGTGAATGTAATATGGTGAAGCTTCACTTTGTAATGAATACGAGTGGGCGCGTCAGTGGAGCTCCCGGCCCCACCCCCGGACCTCTGTATTCCCCAGCCAGTATAGAGGGGGCGGGGCCGGGAGCTCCACTGACGCGCCCACTCTGATCACTGCTCTAACTACAGCCACTCAGTTCTGAGCATACAGGCTACATGGGGAGGGGTCAACTCGCCTGTGGAGCTGCCGATCCCACCCCCTCACTGCCGGCTAGATCGGGAATACAGCCTCCCGTTTCCTCTGTGCACTCTGCAAAGTCGGCGTCGGGGCCCCAATTCACGGGTAGCGCAGGGCCCCCAACAAAGATTGGGCCCAGGGCAAGTGCCCCATTTGCCCTGTGCTAAAGACGGCCCTGTGAATACCCAATCACGCCGGGCTCACGCGATCGCTCGTTACAGAGCGGGGAACGGGAGCTGTGTGTGTACATTACATTACATTACATTATTGAATAATTTTTATTATAATTATATAATTATTTGTTATAATTATTTATTATATTATAATTTATAATTTTGTTTTTAACCCGGGATGCCTACTAGACTCTTGTTTGGTCAGATTTAAGTGAGTTATTCCTAAGAATTGCAGGCCTACAATATAAAACGCCAAATTTCCTTGCAAATAATGGTACCGCTTTCAGCACCTTTTTTCTGAAAGAATCATACCGCCAGGGAGGTTAAAGCGACGCAGTGCCGAATTCGCAAAAAGTGCTCTGGTCTTTGACCAGCAATATAGTCCGGGGGTTAAGTAGTTAAATGTAACCATATTGCTACACTTAGAGGCTCCTCTGTACTTTTTTATACTCAGTTGTGACATGACGCTACTCTTATATCAAGACATCGCTTGTATATCAAGGCAAAATTTATTAAAACATTTTGCTTGTATTGCGAAACGCTCTCAAACCAAGTTACTCTCAAACCAAGATTTTACTGTATTGCATATTGGTCATAACAGAGGCAGTTTCAGAACTAAAATAAACCTGGGAGATTTCCAAAAATCTGAAAAACCTGAAGCCTCGAACACACGACCGTGAAACTCGACGGGCGAAACACATCGTTTTGCTCGTCGAGTTTCTTGTTAGGCTGTCGAGGATCTCGGCGAGCCAAATTTCCCCATTCCCGTCGAGGAAAAAGAAGACATGTTCTCTTTTTGGCTCGACAAGATCCTCGACAGTTTCCTCGTCGAAAAATGTACACACGACCGGTTTCCTCGGCAAAAAAAAAATTACCAGCAAGTTTCTTGCTGGTTTTTGCCGAGAAACTCGGTCGTGTGTACGAGGCCTGAGACTGACCCGGGAAAACAGGGACACTTGGCAGCTCCATCAGTCCAAGCTCATGAGCCAAACCTCCCCACAGTATGATATCTATTTTAAGTTCCTAATAATCCTGCAGTAGACGCTGCTGGTAATATGGATAGGCAGCTAAGTGAATAAGACATCCTGGTTTTGGAATGGATTAAATGCAGCTTTAAATCTGGCAGATCCAATCAAGAGGGAGACCAGACAAGAGATAAGACTGGGATCTTCTTCTCCGAGACGGTATTCTGAACCTAAAATCGCAGTGTCCAAAGCCTGCACATAAGTCCATTACAGCGTCTGCCCAACGCTTAAAGGTTAAGCGATGATACCGGATGCTTGTCACATTAATACGGTCGTCTTGGCATTAGAAGGGCTCTAAGTCTGTTCTATATCAATCGTGCAATAGGACCTCAGTGGATGATGTCTTGTTTATTCTCATATTAAAAGAAGTGTCATTTGCATCGGAGCCATGGTGGATTTAGAGTTGAGTTTAAACCGGAATGAATTCTTTATTGACTACTCAAATTCAGCTGTAAAATCTGATCTGTAATTGGAACGGAGAGGTGATGTTTATCAATATAAGCTCGCCCCGCTCTGTGTATTTCACACGCCGACTGTGAAATCTTAAGAGGTGTAATAAAACCAAAATAAATTTGGTATTACTCATAGGTAAATTTAAATGTCATTAGTGTAACTCTACTACTGAGCAAGAGTTTTTTTATTAATGTGATTTTTTTTTTTCAAATTCTTTCAGGTTCTGTCCCATTTTTGACTGTTGAGAAAATCCTCTAAGCTATGATTAAAGGGGAGGTTCACCCTAAAAACAACTTTCTATTATTACATTGGCCCCCCACATTACAATACAATTATGCCTATTATGTTTTTTTTTATGCTGTACATACCTTGGTACAGCTAATTCACCCATGGCTTCCGGGTTGCGAGTCCCGCGGGAGTGGGCGTTCCTAACTTGCTGGTGATTGACGTGATGACAAAAAACGAGCTCCCCCCGTCGGGTAAGCTGCGTCACGATTGGCGAAAGGAGCCGAACGGCGAGTCGGCGCTATACTGCGCCTGCGCACCGCCGTTCGGCTCCATTCGGCAATCGTGACGCAGCTTATGCGACAGGGGGAGCTCGTTTTTGGTCATCACGTCAATCACCAGCAAGTTAGGAACGCCCACTCCCGCGGGACTCGCAACCCGGAAGCCACGGGTGAATTAGCTGTACCAAGGTATGTACAGCATAAAAAAAAAACATAATAGGCATAATTGTATTGTAATGTGGGGGGCCAATGTAATAATAGAAAGTCGTTTTTAGGGTGAACCTCCCCTTTAAGCACTAATTTATAGTGCAAAACGCGTCAGCTGTTTGACTCCCGTGTAGTGTGCTGTGACTTGTAGTGCATTTTTCCTTTTTTAAATAAAGACAACCATCAAGGTTTTTGGAGTGTGGCTGTCCATATTTTCTTTTTCCATTTGGAGCAAATCCTCTTGTGAATGAATGAATGAATGAATGAATGACTTGTATAGCGCTACACATGCAAACTGAATCGCCTCTGGGCGCTTTTTCCAGCCAGTATCTGCTTGGCTGGTGCGGTCATTCCATCCCGTAGGATCTCGACACGCTAGGGACACACAGTCATACACACAGATATACATATATATACTGGGCCAATTTTTGGACAAGATCCAATTTACCTACCAGCATGTCTTTGGAGTGTGGGAGGAAACCGGAGTGCCCGGAGGAAACCCACGCAGACACAGGGAGAACATGCAAACTCCAGGCAGATGGTGTCGTGGTTGGGATTCGAACCAGCGACTCTTTTGCTGCTAGGCGAAAGTGCTACTCTCTTGAGCTTGGTCTCTGTTTTTTATATCCTGGGGCCAGAGGCAGCTCTTTAATTAGGCAAATTAGGTTGTCGCCTAAGGCCTCGCACTCACAGGGGCCCCGTGGCCACCTAACTTACCCAAGGCATTACCCCAGTTTGGAGGGACAGGGGACCTTAAAGCGGGGGTTCACCCCAAAAAAAAAATGTAATATTACATCTAGCAGAGCCAGCATAGTAAGGGCATTTACTTTCGGCAGGTTTTTTTTTTTTCTGCGTACATACCTTTATATCCTGATGTTGTCCAGGGCTTCCGGGTTCCGATGACTGCGTGACTGGGCGTTCCTATCCTTCCGTTCGATGATTGACGGCTTGTGAAACAGGTGACCTGACGCACAACAAGCGTCACCGGATGTCGGGAAATAGCCGAGCTGCGAGTCGGCACTATACAGCGCCTGCGCAGTCAACACGGACACAGCGAGCAAAGTGAAGCCGCCTCCCCCTCCAGTGTTTATGTGTACACAGGGGGAGGGAACCTGCTGTGACCCGGCCGTGCTGATGGCTGATCTGAGGTACTGAATGGAATGGGGGAGGGGAGGTCCGTCTGTGCTGAAGGGGGGGTCTGTGCTGAATGGAGGGGTCTGTGCGGAATGGGGGGCTGTGCTGAAGGGGGGGTTCATCTGTGCTGAATGGAGGGGTCTGTGTAGAATGGGGGGTCTGTGCTGAAGGGGGGTCTGTACATTCTCTAGGCTATATTTATATGGGCATGGAGTGAAGCTGAATTATCTCAAGAGCTATTTCACATTGCCAACTGGCCGCGTTATCGGTAAAGCGCCGCTAAAAAGTGCTGTTTTACCATCGTTTTAGCTGCCCTGTTCGGCCGCTAGCGGGGTGCTTTTAACCCCTGCTAGCGTTTGAAGAAAGAGTTAAATGTGTATCACCGCTGCGGAAGCGCCCTCCCCCTGAAAAAATGTCAGTGGACGCCCATGCCTGTCAGCACAGCGCCTCAGTGAGAAAGCACTCAGGCTTTCACATTGGGATTGCAGATGCAGCTTCTTTCAGGCGCTTTACAGGTGTCATATTTATTGCTAAAGTGCCTGAAAAACGCCCCAGTGTGAAAGGGGTCTAACAATCGTTTTTTGTTTTTTTTTCTAAAGTGTATTTTTTTGTGCGTGTACTCGAGAGAGAGGAGCCGGACTGCAGGAGTTGGGAGTAGGCAGGCCTCCCCCAGAGGCAATCTGCTACCTTTCTCCATTCCCCCGGGTGGCAATGGCAGGTGTGTGAGGGGGTCCTCCCACACAGCCCGCCCTACCTGCTCCGCTTTGAAGCCCAACGGGGCAGAGGGACTCCCTATAAGGGAGTGAGAGGATCTAGCCCACTCAACCAGCCCCGTTAGTCCTTGGCCTCTCTTTTTAGAGACCGCGTGGTCAAAGTGCGTGCATGTTAACTCAATTTCGAGTGCGTGTAAGTGGGGTGGTTTTTGTGGGAGGGGGGTGGGCGTACTAACCGCAGGCTTACCTCGCATAGCACACCCACCGGAAGCCGGGCTGAGACCACCAAACTCCATTTACATGTAGCCGAGACCGGGATCCGAACCCCTGGCTGCAGAGGTGAATGGCTTGTCAGCGCAGTGCCAATCGCGTTGAGCCACCGTAGCTCCCATCTTTTTTTTTTTAACGCTAAGACCCCTTTCACACTGGGGCATTTTTCAGGCGCTTTAGTGTGAAAGGACTCAGGCTTTCACATTGGGATTGCAGATGCAGCTTCTTTCAGGCGCTTTTATGCTAAAGCGCCTGAAAAACGCCCCAGTGTGAAAGGGGTCTTAGTAAATCAATTCCAAGGTGTGACATCACATAGGGCACACCACAATAGCTTTGTCCCCTTGTGCCCAGGCCTGTGTTACATTTCAAACCCATCATTTCTCCCTAACAAACATATAAAAGCCAAGAAAATGGGGAAAAGGTGTTGAATTGCAAATCACCAATCTTCAAAAGTGGTAAGTCCATCAATGTCATTGTTTTTGCGATGGAAAACCTGCCACCCTCACTCTGGGCTTAAATGACCTCAGTACAAATCCCATTGTGATTGCCACGTGGTAAATCCAGCCATGGATCTGCCAACAAATTAGGTCAAACCATGGAATTATGAAGTGTGTCTTAGGGAGAGTAATTGGTGAGAATGGCAAAAACCTCTGAAAAGCAACAAGTCTGACAGTGCTGGAAAAACGCCTTGGCTTTATGGAGTGTTTCATTATATACATGTAACCTCGGCATCACAAAACACTACACGTCGCTCCTACTCACAATGTACGGACATGACCGGCTGACTTAATAATCAGTACTAGTGTGAGGCGCTGTCCTCCTAGCAGACACAGAGTGATGGGTCCCAATTATGTATTCACATCATACAGGGGAGATGGATAGCATTCACCTATATGTCCTGGGGAGTAGCGACCATGATCAATGAAGGAAGGAATATTTATTATTATGTTGCAAAAAGAATAATAGATCCACTGGATGGTTAATTGCAGAGTCTGCCGTGACCACAGAGAACATTTTTTGAGTGTTGTGCGTAATTGCACGTCAACTTTACGACATAAGTTCACTTTTATTTTTATTAATTATAGAAAATGCATTAATACAAACCCAAGTTTGTTAACATTTGGCAAAAAGAGTGTTGGCAATCCTCCATAAAGCACTTGTATTGGGTCCATGGATGTGTTAATACTGAGGCCCCGTACACACTACCGAGAAACTCGACGGGCAAAACACATCGTGTTGCTCGTCGAGTTCCTTGTTCGGCTGTCAGAAAACTCGTCGAGCCAAATTTTCCCATTGCCCAACGAGGAAACAGAGAACATGCTCTCTATTTGGCTCGACGAGTTTCCTGACGGGTTTCTCGGCGAAAAGTGTACACACGACCGGTTTTCTCGGCAGAATACGTCTCCCATCGAGTTTCTTGCTGGATTCTGCCGAGAAAACCGGTCGTGTGTACGGGGCCTCAGGTTTACCTCTAGGTGTATGTATACTCATTCTATATATCGAAAAAATATATTCATATTTTAATTTGGTGCCTCTGTCCGATGTTTATTTGCTTGTGTTTATATAAAATCTAACACCTATTAAAAAAAAGAGTACTGTATTCATCAGGGTATACCGCGCCACGGCTAATAACAAGCTCAGCAAGGTAAAAAAGAAAACTTAAATTTTTGCCCTAAGTCCATCGGCGGCCTTGTCCGGGGTCCATCTGCGGCCTTGTGGTGTCCGTCTGCGGCTTGCTTCCTTGCGCGGGGTCCGTCTTCGGCTTTGGAGGTGTCCGTCTGCGGCCTCCACTTAGGTGTCCGTCTCGTCCAGCGTGTCTGTCTGCGGCCTCCATCCAGGTGTCCTTCTCCGCCTAGCGTGTCCGTCTGCGGCCTCCATCCAGGTGTCCTTCTCCGCCTAGCGTGTCCGTCTGCGGCCTCCATCCAGGTGAGCGTGTCCGGTGTTCATTTTTCGATTTTGGCGCGAGCCGAGAGGAGCCGGATTTCCTGTGTGTTCGGCTCCTCCTGGCTGGTCTCAGCTTGTCTCGGCTGCTCTCGCGTTGCTGCGGGCGGAGCCATGCGTGGCCGAGCCAAGCCTAGCCGAGTGCGCAGTACACTCTGCTCGGACAATGTCGGAGACATCGGGGATCGGCGTATATCAGCGCACCCCCGATTTTCCCCTGATTTTAAGGGAAAAAAGTGCGCGGTTTACGCCGATAAATATGGTAATTCCACTTTTGTTGGGAAAAAAATCATTCCCCTCTGAGTGATCTATGTCTTTTGCAGGGATTTTAACCACTTCAGCCTCTGAAGATTTGGCTGCCCAATGACCGGGCCATTTTTTGCGATACGGCACTGCGTTGCTTTAACTGACAATTGCGCGGTCGTGCAACGCTGTACCCAAACAAAATTGATGTCCTTTTTTTCCCCCTACAAATAGAGCTTTCTTTTGGTGGTATTTAATCACATCTGAGGTTTTTATTTTTTGCGCAATAAACAAAAGAAGAGGGACAATTAAAAAAAAAAAACACACAATGGCCCAGATTCTCAAAGGGCTTACGACGGCACAACGCAATGTACGCCGTCGTAAGTCCTAATCTGGGCCGTTGTATCTATGCGACTGATTCTTAGAATCAGTTACGCATTGATATCCATTAGATCCGACAGGCATAAGGCTCTTACGCTGTCGGATCTTAAATGCAATTTTTTTTTTTGCCGCTAGGTGTCGCCTCCGTCGTTTTCCCCGTCGAGTATGCAAATTTGAAAAATACGCGAATTCCCGAACGTACGCGCGGTTGACGCAGTGAAGTTACAACGTTTACGTTAGATTTGCGATGCGTAAAGTTTCCCCTGCTATATGAGGGGCAACCAATGTTAAGTATGGCCGTCGTTCCCACGTCGAAATTTAAAAATTTACGTTGTTTGCGTAAGTCGTCCGTGAATGGGGCTGGACGCCATTTACATTCACGTCAAAACCAATGACGTCCTTGCGACGTCATTTAGCGCAATGCACGTCGGGAAATTTTAGGGACGGCGCATGCGCAGTACGTTCGGCGCGGGAACGCGCCTAATTTAAATGCTTTACGCCCCCTATCCGGCTCATTTGAATTAGGCGGGCTTGCGCCGGGAGATTTACGCTACGGGCAAGTTCTTTGTGAATAAAGCACTTGCCTGTAAAACTTGCGGCGGCATAACGTAAATGACATACGTTACGCCGCCGCAGTTTTACGCCCATCTACGAGAATCTGGGCCAATATCTTTTAATTTTGAAAAAGATGGATACCTCTAAGTGAGGTGAGATTTTTCGGGCAACCAAAAAGCAATTGTGACAACTAGGTCATAAAAATATAAATTTTAATACATTTGTTCAAAGCATAAACACTTCATAATGACAACATTATTTAAAAAGATGAAAAATTTCTACATTGAAAAAATTGTTACTGCTAGAGGATCACCGCACACCCCAGGACTAGGCTAAGGGCATGGATGATCATTTATCCGACGCGTTTCAGATGTCTCAGTAATACATCTTTCTTCAGGGAACAAAAAGCAGTGAAAGTTTTTCCCTTTTCCAGACACAGAGCGCCTAGATCATTCCCATGGAGCTTGTATGTGAGCCGCAATCAGGGCGACCAAACCAGATGATATGCTCAATGTCCATAACGATCCCCCACTCCAGAGGGCTCCATAACCATGGGGGGGTGGGATAACATGAGTATCCACAACAAAGTCAGCAGTCATAGAGCAATAAGTAGTGTCATGGCACTCCCAGTACATCAGCTCAAATAGGAATGAACGGACACTCCAGTCATGGAAACCAAAAAAGACCAGAAACCAAAATAACCTCCAACTCCAACAAGGGAGTTGGAGGTTATTTCCCTTCCCTTGTTGGAGTTGGAGGTTATTTTGGTTTCTGGTCTTTTTTGGTTTCCATGACTGGAGTGTCCGTTCATTCCTATTTGAGCTGATGTACTGGGAGTGCCATGACACTACTTATTGCTCTATGACTGCTGACTTTGTTGTGGATACTCATGTTATCCCACCCCCCCATGGTTATGGAGCCCTCTGGAGTGGGGGATCGTTATGGACATTGAGCATATCATCTGGTTTGGTCGCCCTGATTGCGGCTCACATACAAGCTCCATGGGAATGATCTAGGCGCTCTGTGTCTGGAAAAGGGAAAAACTTTCACTGCTTTTTGTTCCCTGAAGAAAGATGTATTACTGAGACATCTGAAACGCGTCGGATAAATGATCATCCATGCCCTTAGCCTAGTCCTGGGGTGTGCGGTGATCCTCTAGCAGTAACAATTTTTTCAATCTAGAAATTTTTCATCTTTTTAAATAATGTTGTCATTATGAAGTGTTTATGCTTTGAACAAATGTATTAAAATTTATATTTTTATGACCTAGTTGTCACAATTGCTTTTTGGTTGCCCGAAAAATCTCACCTCACTTAGAGGTATCCATCTTTTTCATTTGATACAGGGATGTTGGCAACCTCATGCCTCCATACATGAGCCAAATCTTTTCATATCTTTTACTTTTTGCTATAATACATTTTCCACACTTTTTATATATATATATATATATATATATATATATATATATATATATATATATATACATATATATATATATATATATATATATATATATATATATATATATATATATTTATAAAAAAATCCTTAGTTTAGGCCGATACATATTCATCTATATATTTTTGGTAAAAAAATTAATCGCAATAAGCGTATATTGACTGGTTTGCACAAAAGTTATAGTGACTACAAGATAGGGGATAGTTTTATCGCATTTTTATTATTATAATTTTTTTTCTAGAAATGGCAGCGATCTGCGATTTTTATCATGACTGCAACATTATGGCGGACACATCGGACAATTCTTACTCTATTTTGGGACCATTGTCATTTATACAGCGATCAGTGCTATAAAAATGCACTGATTACTGTGTAAATGACACTGGCAGGGAAGGGGTTAGGCTTCATGTACACGGGACGTTGTTCAACCTCTCCTGAACAATTTAACTTGACAGATAAAAATCAGTGTCTAAAAGCTGCCGTTTAGCCATGTTTACATGATGCGTTTAGCCGTGTTTGCTTCTAAAGGCAGTTGAATTTTTTTTTAGTTTTTTTTGTTAAAATGAAAAACGTCTGTAAACACAACGCTGTTAAACACAAGTTGCCACGTATAGCCACGTTTGGCGCTTCAACTGCCTCTAAACACAACTGCCTAGAAACGACTATAAACGAACCAGTGTACATGTACTGATAAGATAACAAAGAGGAAAGTTCAAATGCCCAACTGCTCCTAAACGTCCGTTTACCAGCAGTAGTGTACATGAGGCCATAAACACTAGGGGGCGATCAAGGGGTTAAGTCTGTCCTAGGGAGTGATTCTAACTGTGGGGGTGATGGGCTACCACTGACATGACAGCCTTGGCACAATTTTCGTCCACGCAGCCGGTCCCTGGTGCCAAAAAGGTTGGGGACCAGTGCTGTACAGTTACTGGGCAATCGCGGGTGCTCGGGAAACATCGCGGCCACCGGGAGCGCGCATCAGGGGTTCCCAGTGACGCGGCGTGCACGCCCCTTAGTGGATCTGGAGGGCGCGATGTCATATGACGTCCACCCAGATCGAGAGGTTCATCGCCCCACCGGCATATGATGGTGGGCGGTGGACTAATGGCTAGGTAGCGCGGATTATTTGTGTTTTTTATATTTATTTTCCTTGCATGTGATTGGGTATTCTTTGCAAAGTGAAGCTTAAGTTCATTTACTTATCTCTGGAGCAACTGTACTTGCAAAGAGCACAGTCTATTTGCCTTTAGTAAGTCAACCCCATTATTTCTAATTACAAATATTGCAATAAACCCGGTAACAGGTGAATCGTGTTTCACTTTCTACAATTAGTCGCTCTGTCTGAAATCCTTTGTCTTCCCTGACCACACAAGTGCTCAGGTTTTCCTTCCATAATGTTCTTTTCATAAAACATAGCAAGAGGTGCAGACCTTCCGGCGGGTATCTAACACAACGCAGAATTCATTTACTTTCCCATTATGCTGTGCTATTTTTTTTCCCTCTATGCAGATCTGTCAAATGACATGATAGACTTAGGTTAATAAAATTTTTAATTAAAGAGGGGAGAGAAAAAAAAAAAAAAACTTGTTTGACCTTTGCGCCCTATCAAGATACTTTTATTAAAACCTCGAACGTTAGCGCCAGCTGCGTACTGCCCACTGATGTGAAAATATGAAAGAATATTTAAGACGGAATGCTGCAGTTTCCCCCCCATTGTTACTCGCCTCTTAAGTGCTTAACGGGAATCTACTAGCTCCAATCTCCCACATGCCATTCAGGTGATTTCTGATGGTAATCACACAAGTCGGCGGCATTTGATTTACACAATAATGTTACATTACTGAATGTGCCATTATTGTGCTTCCAGTCATGAGTTTAGCATCGTGGAGACACTTTATCATCTTGATATACTCAGCTTCTGCCTGAAAATGCTATAAAATCTAAACTCTTCCATTACCTACATCTGTTTAGAGCTGTCAGGGGCCCAGCGGGGAGATGCTGGGCAGTCCTGAATGAGTGAATTCTTCTCAACTTTACTCACATGTCGACTTAACAGCCATCGAGAAATATGGGATTTTCCAGAGCTGTCTTGCTTTAGTTTTCTGAGGCCTGGATGCTTTGCCGGAATGGGGTGTTGCTCTGACAGTAGAAATGCAAAGCGTAAAATACTAACAGGGTAATAGATCATTGGAAGGGCCGGATAGGAAGAAAAGACAAGGTATAAAGACGTTAATTTGGATTTTTTACTTAATGTTTTTACGTCATACCTATGTTCGCATGAGGCAAGGTGAGATTCTTGTCTTAGCACCCTCTAGGGATGAAGATTTTAAACTTGCCTCTTTACCTCGCAGCAGCCTTCCTCTGCTATAGACTCAAAGGAAATTGTAGTGATGGTAATTCTGGAAATTGCATCATGATTTTCATTCTGGGGTTGGGGTTCAGCAATTGGGTTATTATAGGTTGTTCCTAAAACTTAAACATATCCTTATTTTCCCCTTGCACTGGCATTACAAGGCATAGGTGCAGGGCTGATCCTAGGCAGGTGCGTGGGGTGCAGTGCACCCAGGCGCCACAGAGGTGGGGGGCACTGAAGCGCCAGAGTGCTCCCCTCCCTCCTCCACCTCCTCTCCTTGTCTGTTTCCAGAGGCAGCTCTCTCCACCGGTCACCGCTGCCACCACTGTGTTTCCTGCCCGAGCCCGCCCCCCCTCCTCCTGTCAAAGGGGGAGAGCGAAGCAGCGGCTGTCTCTGTGTGGAGAGAGACCAGTCGTGCAGTGATATCGCTGAGGGACGGTCCGTGCCTGACATGTGTTCTCCTTGTCCGTGTTAGAGGAGCATCTCTGTGTTTGAGTCATTGCCATAGAAACATTTGTAAAGAGGAGGAGTTGGTAAGATGACCACGCCCATGTGGGGGCGCCAGAAATATTTCTGCACCCAGGCGTCTTTGACCCTAGGGTCGGCCCTGCATAGGTGACCTAGGAAATGTGTGTGTGCCGCTCAGGTTTGGTGGTAAAGGAATGTGTAGTCAATGCTCCGCAGCTGCTGCTAGAGTGCTGACAGCGGATGGAAGAGAAAAAAGGAGGAAAAAAGGGGAACCCAAAGTTAAACCCTCTTCGGACTTTGACGGCACAGTAAACAATGGGGATATATGAAAATAATTTTAATAGAAAAAAGACACATATATGAATATAAGGACAGTACAAATGTTAAAAAATCATACATATGAATACATATTATATGATGAGAATCCGTCTTGGTTCCTATAAAGCTTCAAAGAACAATACAGTGGCCCCTAAAAATCTGCCCATATAGCTGCAAAGGGTGGGTCAACCCAATATTGAACCCTACGGACAAAGACTGGGATGCCATTAAAGTTCATATGTGTGTAAAGGCAGACATTTTTTACAATATAGTGTATTACCCATAGGCACATTGAGATCTTTATAAATAATAATATGAATAAAAACAAGAAATAAAATAGAAATAAAACCTGACACAGGTACTAAACCTTCTGTTTTTTTTCCAAAACTAAGTTGATGTTTTACATACGCCATAGGAAAGGCTCTTTTGTGGTTTTCAGTGCTTCAATAGAGTACTTTTTCATTCCCCTTACCATAATAGAAATAAGTGCACTAACACAAGTAAAACACACTGCCAACAAGTGTCTTCTGTCTAATTGAGTGCCTCATTTTGCCCTTTTCTGTTTGCAAAAGTTGTCATCATTATCTGTGAACTTTCTTGTCACTTTTTTCATCAGTTATAAAATTAAGGGGTATTGCCCTAATTAAATGGTTAAATGGTTATAACTATAAACCATATGCCCACTCTCCCTCTACGTTTCGTCTTTTCTTCCAAAACATGTCCCTCTCACTAATTGCACATGCCTGACAGTTTCCGAATCAAATTAAAGCCAAATTAAATTAATTAAATCAAATTAAAGTCAAATCTGAACATTCCCAATACAAAAGCAACATGGCTCTTTCGCAAACAAAAGGCACGGGGATCTGTGTAAATGAACATAATAGGAGGCCTATAGGAGAGCTTTTTTTTTTCTTTTTGGCTAAAAGGGGTTAAAAATAACACTTTACTTTAAGAAAAATACACAATGCAGCACCTCCAGGATGGCATGCGGTTATTACATAAACAGAGAAATATAGCCAGACATTAACCGTCACGCTATCCGAAAAGGTGTAAGCCTATTCCTGCACAATATGTTTTCCCCGTGGCTGCTCAGCGATTCCTGCGGGTCACCGCAACGAGCCGTAACGATAATGTATACGTCCAGGTGCAGAACTGCAACACCTAGGATTTTATAAGTCTTGGCTTTGTAAACTTCGAACATTGCTGGTTAATTGTTGGCTAGGAAAGACAAATTATGAGCAAGGGAACTGTTCGGTGAGGATTTAGTGTATTTGAATAATTTAGACCCCTGCGGTTAATGTGACAGCATTGTTTTTCTCTTGCTGAACCCCGCTGCTACAGGAATTAAAACTGCCGGGTGCACCAGAGCCGGTGCCTGGGCTTAGTAATGAGGTTGATCAGTCAATAAATGATTTTATGCAGCAAATTAAACTGTAAATTTGGTGCGGGTGGTAAATATTTTGAGTGCAGAGATACCTGGCTAATGAGGAGATCTGGGTGGGGGGACACATAACTGAAATGTCAATGCCTTAAATCTTTAGGATGGTGGGGTTTCGTGAGAAGTTTATTGCTGGAGTGTGAGTTTTTTTTCTTCAGCCCTGTAAACAGCGGGGGGATATTTTATAGACACTGTATTTACAGAAAACATTTCACCTTTATTTACATCAGTAGCAGCACAATGTAGCACGCAGATCGCTTGCCGGGCGTTCAAGCCTTTCCAGATGGATAGGAGCGAATTGTAAAAGGTAATTTATTAAAAGGCAATTCAAGCTTAAAACAAACATTCCCATTCATAGAAAAGCAGTAAAGTTGTAATAGGATTGAATAGCAGTCACAGTGTAGTGCTTGTACGCACCTGCGAATGGATTCTCAAGCGCCCAGGGAATGCCGAACCCCCGGGGCACGCAGATAAGCAAATATCAACCATTCCTTCTACAGGCTCCGCAATATCTATGCGAAAAGATAAAAGGCCACATTGCCAATCGCGTATTGCGATCCACCGACCAAAATTTGGTCCAGATACCCAAAGCCAGATACAAATCCAAGGGAGAAAGAAGGTTTGCACTACAAGGTCCTAGACTATGGAACGCTTTACCAACCAGCATTCGGTTGGAGGAAAACCACCTGACCTTCAGAAGACAGGTCAAAACTCTGCTTTTCTGATGCTCTGGAAAGACAGCAACAACTAGCGCCCAGAGGCGATTCAGTTTGCATGTGCCGCGCTATATAAGTTTTCATTCATTCATTCATACAGTGAAAGCGATGTTTGGCTTGTCCCATCTTTTGGTTACTGGCCGTGCCCATCATGCTCAAGATCCTGTAGTCTGGTGTGGGAGGTGAGCCAACCCTTGCCTTTAGACCCACACATTGTAAAAGAATTAGGGCATGTCGCATTTGGCAAGCAATACTGCCTGGCAACGTACCGTTTAAGAGAAAAGAAAAGCAGTAAAGTTGTAATAGGATTGAATAGCAGTCAGTGTAGTGCTTGTACGCACCGAACCCCCGGGGCACGCCGACTAGCAAATATGGACCAATAGTTCTTAAAGGGTTTGTACTGCGCATGCACCGCTGGCGAAATTACCCAGTGCGCATGCTCCAAATGACGTCGCTAGGACGTCATTGTTTTCGGCGGCTACGTAAATTCCGGCCATCCGTATTCCCGATCGACTTACGCAAACGACGTAAAAATGTGAATCTCGGCGCAGGAACGACGGCCATACTTAACATTAGCTACCCCTCATATAGCAGGGGTAACTATCCGCCGGAAAGAGCCGAACGCAAACGACGTAAAAAAAAAAGTGGCGGGCGTTCGGACTTGAATCGGCGGTTCTCCTCATTTGCATATCCGACGCGTAAAAAACCACGACGACACCTAGCGGCCGGCGGTAGATTGCAGCCTAAGATCCGACTGGTGTAAGTCAGTTACACCAGTCGGATCTAAGGGAGATCTATGTGGAACTGATTCTTATGAATCAGTCGCATAGATCCGACCGTCGGATCTCAGAGATACGATGGCGGATCAGGAGATCCGCCGTCGTATCTCTTCATGAATCTGGCCCTGTGTGTCTAGTTTCTAGTTTCGTTTTCCAAACCATCACTGCTCTATGGCTCTGTATAGCACAGGGGCAGGAAATAACATGCAAAAACGAAACTAGAAACTACAGATACATTATATGATTGATTTTTATCTATTTTTAATCGTTTTTAAAAGGAATCAGATAACTATTATGTCTCTATACTCTGTAAACAGTCATTTCAGCAAAATTGTTTTTCCTTTACAACTCCTTTAGGTAGGGTGACCAAACATCCCCGGTTTCAGGGGACAGTCCCTGGATTGAGGACACTGTCCCCGGACCAAGTCTGTCCCCGGTTTTGTCCCCGGATTGGATTTGAACAGGGGCTGAGGCAATTTCAAAGACAGTCCAGTACGTGCAGAATTAAAAAAAAAATCTGAATTACACACCACCACTTCACCGCTCCTACTAGCTTAGGGGGATGTATTTTTTTTTCCATTGTCTGTGCCCCTTTCTGATGATCATGGGCTGGTTGGAGTGGAGGGAATATTTCTTTGGTTTCGGGCGCATGCCCATTCAGCTCCGCTCGCATGTTCTTTTGCCTTTTCTCAAATCTCAGCCAGTCACCTGCCTGCTTATCTCCTTGCCTTCCCTGGCAGGGTGATCTTCCTCCGCTCCCCACCCAGTAGTAGCCGGGGCCCGGAGAGTAAGACTTGAGAGGATGTGGGGCGGGTAGTGGTGGCGACGGTTATCGAGTCGTTGATTGCCGCCAAAAAAAAATGTCTCCGGTTTTCATTTTAAAAATCTGGTCACCTTACCTTTAAGGCGGTGTCTGTCTCGCCCCATCTTTTGGTTACTGACCGTGCCCATCATGCTCGAGATCCTGTCTGCCAACCTACCCTGTAAGAGTGAATGGGACAGTACCAAAACTGTGCTGCTTTCGCTTCTAATGGATGTGGTTGTGGTACAATAAAGGGGGATTTCAGTGTGAAATTTGTAATAGGATTGAATAGCAGTCACAGTGTAGTGCTTGTACACACCTGAGAATGCCTTCTCAAGAGCCCTGGGATCACCGAACACGTTGATAAGCAAATATCAACCATTCCTTTTACAGTGAAGGTGATATTTGACAAAAAATGTATTGGCGGAAATTCCGATCGTCTGTAGCCAATTCCTCCCCTGTACACAAATCCTATGCATGCTTTTAATCAATTTGACGCATGCTCTGAATCATTAAACTTCATTTTTTCTCTGCTCGTCGTATATGTTGTACGTGACCCTGTTCTTGACGTTCGGAATTTCCAACAACATTTGTGTGACATTGTATGCAAGACAAATTTGAGCCAACTTTCTGTCGGAAAAAAATCCACGGTTTTGTTGTCGGAATGTCAGATCGTGTGTCCACGGCATTGGAGTAACGCAGTGCCATATCACAAACATGGCCTAGTCAGGAAGGGGATAAATCTTCCGGAGGTGAAGTAGTTTATGTCATTTTGGGTTATGAAGCTGGATAGGCAGCACAATGGGAAGGAACAAAACAATAAAAAATAAATAAAAAATAACTTCCCGCTTAGGGGGATATTAGCAACAAAATGACCTTTTTATTTGAATGTTATGGAATTGCTCATCAGTACACAAGATTATAATTAGCGGTGGCGTCTACTCTTCTACCTTTAGAAGAGTAGTTCTATCATCACATAAAGGGTTAAGCACTTTAGGACTAAAAAGCAAAGAGGAGAAAATGAAGCAAATAAACACATTCATATAAAAGTGCTTATCTCCGCAAAATGTCACAATTATAAATAATAAAAAGAAAAATGTTTTCATTTAGGGCTGATTTAAGAAAGTTCATTGGACCCTGGAGAAGTGTTAGGCTTTAAACTCCGCCTCAGTTCTCCTTCCAGCAGTGAAGGAATTTGTGTTGTTATCAACAGAAATAGCTACATGATGTCACTGATCACTTCACTCCTTGCTTCCACATTTAACTATTGCACTGAAAGTCTATTAAAGTAAAGAACATTTTGAGTTCCTGCCCCAGAAAACAGCTCAGTGACACGCAATGGTAAATTGCCAGGTTTTAGGTCATAAAAAAAACTAATTTCTTCTGCCAACTAACCAATGCGGAGATGGGCAAAACAGAATGCAGCCCTATGTAAATGTATGTTTGACTATACCTGGGATCAAATTATTGCAGATAATTTAGGGCTCATACAGTTCATTGCTAAAAAGTGTAACACCATAAAAAATAAGTAATATGATGTAAAATAGACAAAAAAAGACAAACTCCAGGCTAACCGATAAATATAAAGCTGGTTTGTTGCAGATGTTTCAGTGGCACATCTGATTCCTTTGTAAGCATTTTCTTTGGCAGCTGCTTCCCTGAGCTGTTTCCACTTTCAAACAGTACATGAAGAAGAAGAAGAAGGAAGAAGGAAGAAGAAGAAGAAGAAGAAGAAGAAGGAGGAAGAAGGAAGAAGAAGGAAGACGAAGGAAGAAGAAGAAGGAAGAAGGAGGAGGAAGAAGAAGGAAGAAGAAGGAAGAAAGAAGAAGAAGAAGAAGAAGAAGAAGAAGAAGAAGAAGAAGAAGAAGAAGAAGAAGAAGAAGAAGGAAGAAAAAGAAGAAGGAAGAAGAAGGAAGAAGAAGGAGGAAGAAGAAAGAATGAGAAGAAGAAGAAGAAGAAAGAAGAAGAAGAAGAAAGAAGAAGAAGAAGAAAGAAGAAGAAGGAAGAAGAAGAAGAAAGAAGAAGAAGAAGAAGGAAGAAGGAAGAAGAAGGAAGAAGAAGAAGGAAGAAGAAAGAAGAAGAAGAAGAAGAAGAAGGAAGAAGGAAGAAGAAAGAAGAAGAAGAAGGAAGAAGAAGAAGAAAGAAGAAGAAAGAAGAAGAAGAAGGAAGAAGAAGAAGGAAGAAAAAAGAAGAAGAAGAAGAAGGAAGAAGGAAGAAGGAAGAAGAAAGAAGAAGAAGAAGAAAGAAGAAGAAAGAAGAAGAAGAAGAAGAAGAAGAAGAAGAAGAAGAAGAAGAAGAATGTGTTGACTATTGTGTTATTTATTAAACCTGTAATCAACTTCTTTAAAGCCGAGGTCTACCTGAAGTATTTTTTTTTAAAAGCCAACAGCTACAAATACTGCAGCTGCTGACTTTTAATAAATGGACACTTTGCCTGCCGCACGCCCAGCATGACCAGCACGCCCGCAATGTCGGCAGCCGAAACCGAGCAATCGCTCGTCTCTCGGCTGCCCCTGCCGCCATCCTCGGTGAGGGAATCAGGAAGTGAAGTGTTGCAGCCTCACTGCCCGGTTCCCTACTGCACATGCGCGAGTAGAGCAGTGTGCCCTCACTGCTCCCCGCTGTCTCCTGGGACCAATGTGTTTCCCAGGAGACAGCAGGGGGACGGGAAGTGGTGTGACTCCCACAGGAGTCTATGCCCGGAAGTGGGTGCAAATACCTGTCTTAGACAGGTATCTGCACCCCCCTCCCCCGAAAGGTGCCAAATTATTAATATTATTAAGGTACTTATAGCGCCATCAATTTACACAGCGCTTTACATATAAAATGTACATTCACATCAGTCTCTACCCTCAAGGAGCTTACAATCTAAGGTCCCTAAGTCACATTCATATACTAGGGCCAATTTTAGGCAGAAGCCAATTAACCTATCAGCTTGTCTTTGGAGTGTGGGAGGAAACCGGAGTTCCCAGAGGAAACCCACACAGGCACAGGGAGAACATGCAAACTCCAGGCAGGTAGTGTCGTGGTCGGGATTCGAACCAGCAACGCTTTTTACTGCTAGGCGAGAGTGCTACTCACTACACCACTGTGCTGCCTCAAATGTGACACCAGAGGGAGGGAAGGTTCCGAAAAGCGGAAGTTCCATTTTTGGATGGAACTCCGCTTTAAGAATTCGGTCTGGTCCTCCTCCAATGGCACCACGCTACCCTTAAATCTATGCCTGGACAGCAAAGATGCCAAAAAGTGAGAGCTGAGACCCCTGGTAATTTGCAATCTTTGATGGAGGGCTCTACAAAACCCCCCTGGAGGAAAGCCATGAGGGGAAGGTGTGAGTTATTTATATTGTGTATTTGGAGGACCATGGTAAGAGCTGAGGCCCCTGGGAATTTGCAATATCTGATGGAGGGCTCTACAATACCCCCTGGAGGAAAGCTATAAGGGGAATGTGTGAGTTTTTTATATCCTGTATTTGGAGAACCATGGCGAGGCCCCTGGGAATTTGCAATCTTTAACGGAGGGGCTCTACAATATACTCCTGGAGGAAAGCAGCAAGGGTTACTTTCTATAATGAAGTAAATAGCCGCATTGTGGGGGTGGCTGCCTTGGCCATGTTCAAGACAATTTGAAAATGGGTTGGCGTACTCTTGACATGTTTTGAAATGACTGTTGCCCTGAGGAAGCCCCTTTTCTGGGCAAAATGTGTTGGGATTTACTCTGTGGAATATTCATGATTTCATATATTACAAAGTGAGACAGTTACTGTATTTATTGGCGTATAACACTCACTTTTTTACCCTGAGGGTAAACTGTGCTTGCGTATTATACGCAGGGGGCTGTGGAAAGTTTTTTTCCTGAAACTTCCTCTTAAGGTTTAAGGTGCGTTATACGCCTGTGCGTGTTTTGCGCCGATAAATCCGGTGCCATATTATAAGTGTCGGGAGTAAGTGTTTTGTATTTTAATTTACTATGTTGATGTTCTTAAGTATTAAGTTCTAAACAATCATGTTATCTGTTTTAGTTGGAAATAAGGGGCTTATATAATTTTTTTAAAAACAATTAGGGAATTAGGGGATCTAATTGTTTTTTAGTTGGTGGCAATGTTTCTTTGAGGGACCACCTACCTTTAAAGTCCTTTATTTTGAGTTTTTCAGGTTCACCTGATTATAACAAATTATCTTTTCCATCGACTGTCTTATTTTCCTTTACTACCCTGTATTAATAAATGTTGAAGTCCTAGCACCTCTTGGATGTATCCCATAATGTTTTTAGACACTGTAGTTGCAGATGAGCTCACCCCTCAGTTCTTGATGTCTCTTCAGAACACCATGCAAGAAGCTCTAAAGCCCAGTAGGCTCCAAGGACCCATTCACTCCATGTCCATTAAACTATCTTGATCTGCATTGATCAACGCAGGCTCAGTGCCGGGGGCCATAGAAAACATTTGTTTTCTATGCACCCTGGCCCAGATTCACATAGAACTGCGGCGGCGTAACGTAACGTAGTGCCTGATTCACCAAGCACTTGCATGAAAACTACGCCGGCGGCCTCCGGCGTAAGCCCACATAATTCAAAGGGGCGTGTGCCATTTAAATTGGGTGCGCTCCCGCGCCGGACCTACTGCACATGCTCTGTTTTGAAATTCCCGCCGTGCTTTGCGCGAAGTGACATCATTTTTTCGAACGGCGACGTGCGTAGCGTACTTTTGTATTCCCGGACTCCTTACGCAAGAACAAAACATTTTTAAATTTCGACATATACAGCACATACGTGGGCTGCGTAAAGTTAGGGCAGCTAAAACGACGACTAACTTTGCGACGGGAAACTAGACTAGCAGCGACGTAGCGAACGCGAAAAACCGTCGTGGATTGCCGTAACTACTAATTTGCATACCGGACGCTGGTTTACGACGCGAACTCCCCCCAGCGGCGGCCGAGGTATTGCATCCTAAGATCCGACAGTGTAATTCAATTACACCTGTCGGATCTTAGGGCTAACTATGCGTAACTGATTCTATGAATCAGTCGCATAGTTAGGAAGACCCTAAAACAGAGATACGACGGCGTATCAGGAGATACGCCATCGTATCTCTTTTGTGAATCTGGGCCCCTGTTCACACCATACTTAGTGAATTTTTTATACAACTATATAGATCAGACCAAAATTAGGGACAAATGAGGAGGAATGAGGAACAGAGGGGCATTGCTCCAAATCAGGGACAGTCCCTCTAAATCAGGGACAGTTGGGAGCTATAGGAATTGTCCCTGTTCTGACGCTCCTTGCCAGGAACCGGCCCTTGCATTGTTCTCGTTCCCTAAACAGCGAGTGCTTGTCCTTGACCTTATTCATAAAGACTTTCAGCAAGATGTCCATCTGAGATCTCAAGAGATTTCAGCATCCAATTAGACAGCCTCTGAGAGTCCATTAAGGTAGGTACACAAGGTCAGTTTTTTTGCTCAGTCAGCGAGGTGGCTGCAAGAATTCCCCTTCCCCCCACTGGGACATTGTATTTTGACAGTGGGAACAATCTGCTGTCAGAATACACTTAGCAGCCGACTCTCTCCGTTCCTAGTTGATGCTTTATACAGGGAAACGCGTCGAGTAGAGAGACTTTCTGTGACGTCACCACGCACCGGCCTGCAGTTTTAAAATCCACAGCTGTGTTTGCATGGATTTCTTTGTTTGTTCATGTGCAATACGTGGAATAAAATAACCATTTCTACTGCACTATGAAGTTTCCTCTTCTTTGAATTTTCATATATGCTGGAGAGCAATATAGCAGATCGATTGGAAGCTTTGGAATTGCTTGAAAATCATTCCTTGTTCTCTGGTGGATCAATTGTATCAGCAGGAGGAGAGTTTAATATTGGAATCGACAGAGTGGAACATCGCAGGTGATTACTGTGTTAATCAAGCGTGTTTGATCCCTATAATCTGGTGTCCATCTTGTCTGGTAAGAGGCCAATTGTTTTAATCTTTCTCTGTTGGGATGTTAAAGAGCTTACCTCTGAATTTAGAGAAAATCTATGCGTTGCACCGGAATTATTTATGGACACTCACCATATTTGAATTTATGTTAATTGATTTTTTGGACTTTAAAATCACGTTTTTTTCTTTTCTTATTTCCTTTCTTTTCCACTGGTGTGGTTTATCACCTTTTTTTTCACAGTGATTTGGAAGTTTATATGTTTTGGGATTGTGCAATTCCTTTAAATATACACTGCAACTAACTAGTCACTGATAGAGGAAGGATTTTTCAGCCGACCTGTTCAACAGAAGCTGATCTATCAGTTGGCTTTTGTCAGATATGGAGGGCTACACACACACAGACGAAAATTCAACTGGTCCCTGCTGAACCGGCTGAATTTCGTTCTGTATGTTCTCAGCTTAAGGGGACTATCGTCTGAACAGGGTCCATTACACTTGCAAAAAAGCCAACCACAGGTTGGAAGAATGCACCTGCCTATATACAGGACAGTATTATATAGCACTCACAGCAGCCATATCACATAGTAAAGGTAATAGTTTATTTGGGCTAGCTTGGTCCAAAGAAATGTATCAGGTCGCGTACACACGACCGAGTAACTCGACGGGCGAAACACATCGTTTTCCCCGTCGAGTTCCTTGTTTGGCTGTCAAAAAACTCGTCGAGAAAAATTTTCCCATTGCCCATCGAGGAAATAGTGAACATGCTCTCTTTTTGGCTCGACGAGTTTCCCGACGGGTTTCTTGGCCAAAAGTGTACACACGACCGGTTTTCTCGGAGAATACGTCTCCCATCGAGTTTCTTGCTGGATTCTGCCGAGAAAACAGGTCGTGTGTACGGGGCTTCAAAGTGGCAGAAAGTCTGAACTTAGGCTTTAAGTGGAATGTCATTTTGTGACATTTTGATAAAGTTAAACAATGCAAAATATCATCCCTCACTGCCCACTGGAATGTTAGCATGAGGTTTGTTGTGAATGAGTCCTAATATAAAATGTATGACTTCATTTTCTGTAATTTGTCTTGGTCCTATCTCTTCCTATCTCCCATACCTAACTATTGGTAAACAGACTATCCATCACAAGGATAGACCAATAATGAAGATCAGAGATGGGAGGTTTGAGACATTTACAAAGTTACATAGTAGGTAAGGTTGAATAAAGACAATAGTCTATCCAGTTCAACCTGTGTAGGTGCACATGTGTCTGTGTTTATACTATTTCCTATATCCCTGTATGTTGTGTTCTTAAAGATGCACATCCAAAAGTCTCTTAAAAATATCCATACTCCCAGCAGCCACCACCAATTGTGGAAGAAAGTTCAACATCCTTATTGCCCTGACAGTGAAAAACCCCCTGAGCAGTTTAAGATTAAACTGCTTCTCCTTCAATTTCATTGTATGTCCCTGTGTCCTCTTAGGCCTCGTACACACGATAGGATAGCCAGAGGACAACGGTCTGAAGGACTGTTTTCATCGGTCAAAACCGATCGCGTGTGGGCCCCATAGGTTATTTAACCTTCGGTTAAAAAAATAGTAACTTTCTTTAAAATGTGGATTCCTAACCGATAGGTCAAAACCGATCATTAGTATGCAAAACCATCGGTTAAAAACCCACACATGCTCAGAATCAAGTCGACGCATGCTTTGAAGCATTGAACTTCGTTTTTTTTTCAGCACGTCGTTGTGTTTTACGTCACCGCGTTCAGACACGATCGGTTATTTAACCTATGGTGTGTAGGCACGACGGACCATCAGTCAGCTTCATAGGTTAACCTAGGACAAGGGTCCTTCAGACCGTTGTCCTCTGGCTATCCTATCGTGTGTACGAGGCCTATCACTCCCTGAGACTGAATATTTTTTTCCAATGCTGGGATAGCCATTGAGTTTGTAAATCGCTATCATATCTCCTCTCAAGTGTAGTTTCTCCAGCGAGAATAGATTTAGTGTTTGTAGTCGCTCCTCGTAATCTAGGTCCTCCAGTCCCCTTATTAATTTTGTTGCCCTTCTTTGAACTCTCTCCAGCTGCAGCACATCCTTTCTGAGGACTGGTGAACAGAACTGGGCAGAATACTATGGATGTGGCCTCACCAGAGTTTTATAAAGTGGCAAGATTATAGTTTTATCCCTGGAGTATATTCTCTTTTTCATGCATGCTAATATTGTGCCGGCTTTGGTAGCTGCAGCTTGACATTGCATGCTATTGCTCAATCTGTCATCTACTAGGACCCCCAGATCTTTCTCCATCCTTGATTCCCCCAGCGGTGAGTAGTTTGCATTTATATTTTTTAGAGTCCCAGGCTTGATTATGCAGGCACCTATTCATTGTGGCCTGCAGGGAACTCTAACATGTGATGGATGGCTTCAATTTCTAAAGTTTTTTTATGGTCCTAATTGTTTCTACCTCCAATGCCTAACTATTGGTAGAGAGACTATTCATCACAATAATGGACCAATAGTAAATATAAGAAAAAGGCGGTCTGAAACCGATATTAGATCAGGCTTGGGGAGTTCTACAACGTTTCAATCTTACAAGGAAGCACCTATGCATTGCAGGCTACAGCATCATCTAACATGGAATTGATGACTTCAGTTTCCTATCCCTTCCTACCTCCCATGCCCAAATATTGGTAGAGAGACTATCCATCACAACAATGGACCAATAGTAAAGAGGAGAATGGGGATTTGGGCCAATCACATTTAGGGTTCCAGACTTGGAGAGCTCTACAAAGTTCCAATCCTACGAGGGGTCTTCAAAAAGTCTATGCACTTTGCTATATTTACAGTATAGCGTTAAAAGGAAACTTTTTGGAGAACCCTCTTACATTAAGGCAATTGCAGTCTGGAATTTAAGGGGGGGGGGTTAAATGATTAACTAGACTTGAATTCAAGCTGCCTCATCTACATCTCTTACATGACCTCCGACATCCATTTTATTTTTTATTTTATTTTTTGCCCCAAGCTTCTAAGGGTTGTGGCACATTTTGCAAAGTGGTGAAAACGAGGCGCACTTTCAGTTATTTCAGATAAGGGTTTTGTTACTGTTACACACCAACCCAAGCAGATGACTTGAGAATTTACTAGAGAGAATTATGTACTGTATGTAACTCGTAAAAGGAAGTTATAGGTTAAGCTCACTTGCTAAGGCTTATATGGGCAAGTTCACATGGAGTTCAGCAGCTGGCTATGCATGTCTTGTTCAGGACAAGGAGTCTTAGGGAAAAACAGAAGCAACAGCCAAACATAAGGATAAGAAATGTCTTATTTTAGGGTTAAGCCAATGTGAATTTATACACGAGAATGTTTGGAGGGGAAGCTTTTTAATCTATAGGGGAATTCCAGATTATACCATAACAATGGAAAAGTACTAATATTCCTATTAAAGAGACCTGGTCATTAAGGAAAACACCAGTGTGACAAGGCTGCAATGGAAGCAATGGAACAAGCTATTCCCAAAATGAACTGATTACATTCTAGATTCAAAGCAATGATTTGGTAAAAGGTTTAAATTTACTGCCATAAAATAAGTACCGTATTTGCCGGCGTATAAGGCGACTAAGCGTATAAGACGACCCCCTAATTTTCCAGCTAAAATGTTGGTTTTGGGATATACTCGCCGTATAAAACGACCCCCCCCACTGTGCCATTGCCTCACCTCACTGTGCCATCGCCTCACTGTGCCATTGCCTCACTGTGCCATTGCCTCACTGTGCCATTGCCTCACCGTGCCATTGCCTCACCTCACTGTGCCATTGCCTCACCTCACTGTGCCATTGCCTCACCTCACTGTGCCATTGCCTCACCGTGCCATTGCCTCACCGTGCCATTGCCTCACCTCACTTCGCCGATCTTCATTCCTTTTTGCCTGGCAGAGTGAGTCAGACTGCGGGCGTCCATTTTTTAAAAGCCGCGCCTCCTCCTCATGCCGTTCCGTGATAGGCGGAACACTCTGTTTCCCAGCAGAGCCTGTGTTCAGTGTTCCACCTATCACAGACGTCCTCTCGTCTGAGGAAGAGACGACGTCCGTGATAGGCGGAACACTGAACATAGTCTCTGCTGGGAAACTGAGTGTTCCGCCTATCACGGAACAGCACGAGGAGGAGGCGTGGCTTTTAAAAAATGGATGCCCGCAGTCTGCATCTGGCGTATAAGACGACCCCCGATTTTTGAGACATATTTTTAAGTATAATAGGTCGTCTTATACACCGGCAAATACGGAAGGCAAAAACACTAGGAACCCTTTGGACCCTAACACAACTTTATATATGTACATGTTTGAACCCTACATTTAGCTAGAAATGCAACTTATTAATATCCTGAGCTAGAGTGGTAATGGTAACCAGAAAGCAGAGCAAAGGTGGTAACACAATTTTTCTGCCACTGCTAAGCAATACAGTTTGGTTACTTACCTGCCCCCAGCTTGTGATTGGACAGTGGATGCACAGCAGATGCATAGTGATGAGTCATCCTTCTGCTCTCTTCATGCGTCATAGAATGTTTCCTGCTAACTTATCCTGTTTTGCCCCTCCCTTTCCTATACTTGGACTGACAATTGCTTGGTCATGTGACAATAAAAATGTCTGTCCTTTTTTCCCCACAAATAGAGCTTTTTTTTAGTGGTGCAATGTTATGGTGGACAAATCAGACACCTAACTAACACCTTTGACACTTTTTTTGGGGACCAGTGAAATTTTTACAGTGATCAGTGCTAAATGTACTAAAGACACTGGCAGGGAAGGTGTTAACATCAGGGTCGATCGGAAGGTTAACTGTGTGCCTAGGTTGTGCTTACTCACCTTAGGGGAGGTGCTTTGACTAGGGTAAGATCCATGTTCCTGCTTTGCAGAAACACAAGATCAATACCTTCCCCTCTGCCTGTGTAATCTGTGGGTGCCGGCGGACTTTGAGATGGTGGTGCCCGCCGATCCAATGGGAGTGGGTCGCCAGTGGCGTATGCACATGCCCCAGACCCAGAAGTGTCAGATCAAGTACTGCCACAGTAAATGTACTGTGGACAGTCCACAAATGGTTAATCAATACATACCTGTGTTAATCTGTGGTTTATATATTTGCCTGGAGTTCAGTCTCAATGGATCCTTTTTTGATACAATTTAGCTTAAAAGGACCCTGTCCCTTTAAGCTAAACTTGCAATCCTGTTTTGTATCAAACAAGGATTGCAAGTAAAAGCACAGACAATTAAGTATTGCAACTTATTTCATTTTCATTACTGTTTTTCTATTCCCCTGTAATGTTCTTCTAAACTTGATAGAAAATGTGACCACTCCAGGAGAGTCATTTCCCTACTACTGCCCCTTCCCTCTGTGCAGAATGTATTTAATTACTTGTGTGGCCTTGCTCCCCTACGCCTCACTTCCCTATTTAACGTTCAATGTAGCAGCTGGATGAGAAGCAAAGAAGAACATATATATGGTATCACTACAGTCTGCTGGGTCTGTTAAAATGACATCCAAGCTGGTTGCACTCAGCAGCAGTCTTGGGGCTTTTAGGCATCTGCACAATGGTAATTATAAAGTTAAAACAGGACAGTTTATTGCGTGATTGGAGCACGATTTGGAGTCATTGGATTCACCACTATTTACATTGGTGGATTTGGGCATTTAGATTGGACTGTCACATTGACATTTTATATATTGGTTTCCTTTAAAAATAACAAATGTTATACTTACCTGCTCTGTGTAGTGGTTTTGCACAGAGCAGTCCAGCTCCTCCTCTTCTCGGTTCACTCGTTGGTGCTCCTGGCTCCTCCCTACTGACAAGTGCCAGCCCTAGCATACAGCTTGCTATTGGGGCCCCCCAAGCTAAATCGCTGCTCTGTGTGTGCATTCAGGCACAGAGCTGCGGTTCAGCCCTGTCCCCTCTCTCTTCTCATTGGCTCATTGACTTTGATTGACAGCAGCAGGAGCCAATGGTGCCACGCTACAGTCTCAGCCAATGAGGAAGGAGATTCCTGGGCAACCGAGACACTTCTGTAACATCACTGGACTGAGATGGGCTCAGGATAGTATTAGGGGGGTTGCTGCACACAGAAGGTTATTTATCTTAATAAATGCATTAAGATAAAAAACCTTCTGACTTTACAACCACTTTAAGGTTAAAGTGGAGTTCTGCCTGGGATTTTTTTTTCTTTAAAGCAGAAACTACAAATACTGTAGTTGACTCTTAATATAAGGACACATACCTGTCCAGGAGGCCCATGATGTCGGCACTTGAAGCCGACTCATCCCTCGGCTCCAGGTGCAGGCGCCGGCAAAAAGCCGATCATGCAGAGCTGTGAGACGTCTCTATACGGCGCCGTATAGGGCCGACTCACAGCTCTGCATGATCGGCTTTTTTCGGAAATGCCGTGACTCGTGCGTGCCTACGAAATCCGGGGGTGCGGGGCCTTATCTGCCGGGGGGAATGGACGTCAATCATCGGGGCGACCTCCCAGATGACAATCCTCCTCGGCAGAGAAACGCCTACTCCCGCGGAGAGAAGTCCCAGAAGCCAGATTGATAAGAGAGATTACAAGGTACGTGCAGCCTAAAAAAAAAATGCGGACTGTGCCTGTTACAAGTATAAGGAAGTTGGTCTGATAGAAATGTTTTTAGGGTGAACCTCCGCTTTAAGTTGATTTTAGCTTTTTTTGAATACTGGATGCAAATTGATACTTAGCAGAAATATTTTTTTAGATTTTTCGATCTACACAATGGTGACTTTTACAGGTAAATAACGTAACATCTAATGGGAAGGTTTCTGTTGAATTTAATATTCTGGTTGCAGGGTCTACTTGATGTCTGCTTCTGCTTCCTGGTCACTCCTGGTCACATATACAATATTTTGGAAATTGACTTGACCCCTATATCATGTCTGGTTCTAGTTTGTTCATTAACTGCTGGAAAAAAGCAAAACAAAAAGCCACAACCTTAGGGCAAGTCCTTTGTAGGAGAGCGAGAATATTATCTGTACAGTTTTTATACTCCCTTCATTGCTTGGAGCTTTTGTCTGCCGCCGGTAACACAGAGGATCTACACTACTTCCTGACAAAATGGTACAGAAAATGTATATATTTCTTTTTGTAACCCTAAATCTAAAGTGTCAGTTAAAAAAATAACTATTGACTCATAATGTATCCCCTTCCATTTATTGATGGAGCTATTATGAAGTTAATATGGTTGTGCCAGCTTCTTCATCTCACCACCCTCCAGAGCCGTTAACCAGGGGCCGTGTCCCTTCTATTTTTGGCATTGTTCAAAAGCAGCCTAGAATTTTAGAGGTCGCAATAAGTAATTTTGTTTCAGGATGTGACACAGTCTTGCCCGTCGTAGAAAAAGTGACAGTATGTCTGACACCGTCACATTTATATATCACCGTTGTCAGAACAGTGTATCAAAAGAGCAGTACCTTTCAAGCACAATAGTTTTTTTTTTCTCCGTCCTCACTTCACCTTTGATATGGCCCAGCTATAGGAAGCAGATTATTAAGCTGCTCGGGCAGGAACTGGAATCAATCTCACTGCGATCTGTCACAACCGTTCACCAGTCAAGCAAACGAAAACTGCATTTCTGTTGACTGGTTTTCAGATTGAAATACATTACCCACACTACCAATTTAACCTTCACAAATCGGTTAGCAGACTCTAAAATAACTACTGAACATCTTGTATAGAGTCAGCGACCACTTAGAAAATAAAATACACAACTGGCTTGGGGCATTGAACGGGTGACAAAATACAGGTACATTTTTCGTCACACCAATTCAATTTTAAAACCCAATTAAAGCCATTTTTTAGTATATCATGCACACAGGGCTGCATAAAAATAAATTACAAAATATATATATATATATATATATATATATATATATATATATATATATATATATATATATATACAGTGGATATACAAAGTCTACACACCCCTGTTAAAATGTCAGGTTTCTTCAATGTCAAAAAATGAGACAACGATAAATCGTTTCAGATCTTTTTCCACCCTTAATTTGACTTATAAACTGTACAACTCAATTGAAAAACAAACTGAAATATTTTAGGGGGGCCAAGTAAACTTAAAAAAATTAAATAATGTGGTTGCATAAGTGTGCACTCTAACTGGAGGTGTAGCTGTGTTCAGAATTAAGCAATCACATTCAAACTCATGGTAAATAGGAGTCAGTACACACCTACCATCATGTAAAGTGCCTCTGATTTACCCCAAATAAAGTTCACCTGTTCTAGTAGGTCTTTCCTGACATTTTCTTTGTTGCATCCTACAGCAAAAGCCATGGTCCTCAGAGAGCTTCCAAAGCATCAAAGGGATCTCATTGTTAAAAGGTATCAGTCAAGAGAAGGGTACAAAAGAATTTCCAAGGCATTAGATGTACCATGGAACACAGTGAAGACAGGCATCATCAAGTAGAGAAAATATGGCACAACTGTGACATTACCAAGAACTGGACATTTCTCCACAATTGATAAAAAGACCACTGATTCTACAGGTTTACAGAGTTCAACAGCCGGGCGATGCCCGGACTTTAGACCATTTTGTTCTATTGACTTTTTCATCTCTCTTTTCAATAGAGTATAACAGACCTTGCTTCCTGTATGCTGATGTGGCCCCTCGGGTCCAGATCTATTTTATACTTTGTATGCTATAACACTGTTGTGAACCTGTACTGTTGGTTTATATGACAATAAAACCTTTGTAAAATAAAAGACCAGAATAAAACTGGTCAGGGAGGCTGCCAAGAGGCCTACAGCAACATGAAAGGAGCTGCAGGAATATCTAGCAAGTACTGGCTGTGTGGTACATGTGACAACAATCTCCCATATTCTTCATATGTCAAAGAAAAACCCGGCTAATTTTTGCAAAAACACATCTGAAGTCTCCCAAAAGCATGTGGGAAAATGTGTTATGGTCTGATGGAACCAAGGTTGAACTTTTTGGCCATAATTCCAAAAGATATGTTTGGCGCAAAAAAACAACACTGCACATCACCAAAAGAACACCATACCCACTGTAAAGCATGGTGGTGTCAGCATCATGCTTTTGGGTTGTTTTTCTTCAGCTGGAACAGGGGCCTTAGTCAAGGTAGAGGAAATTATGAACAGTTCCAAATACCAGTCAATATTGGTGCAAAACCTTTAGGCTTCTGCTAGAAAGCTGAACATGAAGAGGAACTTCATCTTTCAGCATGACAACGACCCACAGCATACATCCAAATCAACAAAGGAATGGCTTCACCAGAAGAAGATTAAAGTTTTGGAATGACCCAGCCAGAGCCCAGACATGAATCCAATTGAAAATCTGTGGGGTGTTCTGAAGAGGGCTTTGTACAGGAGATGCCCTCACAATGTGACAAATTTGGAGTGTTTTTGCAAAGAAGAGCAAATGTTGCCAAGTCAAAATGTGCCATGCTGATAGACTCATACCCAAAAAGGCTGAGTGCTGTAATACAATCAAAAGGTGCTTCAACAAAGTATTAATTTAAGGGTGTGCACACTTATGCAACCATATTATTTAACTTTTTTATTTTTTCTTCCCTCCACCTAAAATATTTCAGTTTGATGTTCAACTGAGTTTTACAGTTTATAGGTCACAATAAAGGTGGAAAAAGTTCTGAAGTAATTTATCTTTGTCTCATTTCTTACATCACAGAAACCGGACATTTTTACAGGGGTTTAGAATTATTATTTTATTCATTTTAATTAGTTAGACGTGCTTTAGAACTATGTTAATTATTAGTAATAATATTAAGCAGTTGAGAAATAAGGATACATTTCCCCAATAATGACACAGACAATAAACAAAAAAATTGACAGAGGGTCAAAGACTTCCCAACTTTATCCAAGACATAAATAGGTTATAAAGTCTGAAGTTTTTTTTTTTTTTTTTTTTTTTACCATACTACATCATATGCAGTAAGATAAAAAACCTTCTTCATGTAGCTCACCTATCAGCCCCTCCCCCCTAAATACATACCTGAGTCCCATCTCAATCCAGCGATGTGCACAAGAGCCGAGGCACTAAATGGGCTCAGATACAGCTTTTGGCTCCCGCTGCTGTCAATCACAGCAATTGCACGAGGGAGCGGGGAATGCGTCTGAGCCCCGCTCTGTGTGTCTGAGGCCCCGTACACACGACCGAACATGTCTGCTGAAACTTTTCAGCAGACATGTTCGGTCGTGTGTACGGCCGACCGGACAGGTTTCCAGCGGACATTTGTCCAGCCGACCGTTTTGCAGCGGACAAATGTTTCTTAGCATGCTAAGAAACATGTCCGCTGGAAGCCTGTCCGTCGGACATGTTTGGTCGTCTGTACAGACTCACCGTACATGTCCGATCGGCCGCCATCCCTCGCATGCGTCGAATCACTTCGACGCATGCGTGGAAGCATTGAACTTCCAGGGCCGCGCATGTCGCCGCGGCATCGTCGCGGCGACGGCGTGGCCTCGTCACCGCGTATCGTGTACGCGCGGATTTCTGTCTGATGGTGTGTACAACCATCAGACAGAAATCTCCGGGCGGACATGTCCGCTGAAAACGGTCCGGCGGACCGTTTTCAGCGGACAGTCCGTCCATCTGTACGAGGCCTTATGGATGCACAGAGCAGGGCTTGGGATTGAGCATGCGCAACTGCCGCCATAAGAAGTGGCTTGCTATGGGGGCACTCGTCGGCAGGGAGAGGAGCCAGGAGCACCAGCCAGGGGACCTCAGAAGATGAGGATCAGGGTGGATCTGTGCAAAACCATTTCACCGGACAGGTAAACAAAGCAGGTTTTTTTATCTAAAAAAATTCAAAATGAGCCTTTACAATCACAAAGGTTTTGCCTAGAGGTACACTTTCAATTCTTTTTAATTTGTAATTTGTTTATTTTTTATCTTACAATATTGCTGTCAAGAAATAACAGAAGCAGTCAATACACAAGGAAAAAATGAGAATAGGCTTACACTATTCCGGAAATTAACATAACTTTTAATAATCCCCAATGGAAAAGTAACTCTTGCTACTTTACAGTATTGTTGGCTTAAACATTTTTAACATGTTAACAGTATCAATAAAATGTAAAAACAAAAAGGTGCAGGTGTATAGTGATTTATTGCTAAAAATGTAAATGTGCAATAGATATGAATATAAGACAGACAATATATATATATATATATATATATATATATATATATATATATATATATATATATATAAATAAAACAAAACAAATAAAATGATATATATATATATACTGTATATATATATATATATATGTATATATATATATATATATATATATATATATATACACACACACAGTATATAGTACAGTACATATACACTTTGGGGTAGATCCACAAAGAAAATACGCAGGCGTAATTTCAAAATTCCCGCGTCGTATCTTTGTTTTGAATCCTCAAAACAAGATACGATGGCATCTCGGCTAGATCCGGCAGGCGTACATCTTCGTACGCCTTCGGATCTTAAGTGCAATTTTTCGGCGGCCGCTAGGTGGCGTTTCCGTCGTAATCCGCATCGAGTATGCAAATTAGCTATTTACGGTGATCCACGAACGTACGTCGGCCCGGCACATTTTTTTCCGTCGTTTGCGTTCGGCTTTTTCTGGCGTATAGTTAAAGCTGCTATATGGTGGCGTACTCAATGTTAAGTATGGCCGTCCTTCCCGCGTACAATTTTTTTGCGTCATTTGCATAAGTCGTTCGCGAATAGGAATTTGCGTAGAATGACGTCACCGTCGTAAGCATTGGCTGGTTCAGGTTTAATTTCGAGCATGCGCACTGGGATACCCCCAGGGACGGCGCATGCGCAGTTAAAAATAATGTCGATTACGTCGGGTCACGACATATTAACATAAAACACGCCCCCATCACAGCCATTTGAATTCCGCGGATTCGTTGTAGATTCAAACCAAAGCAAAGTAAGTTACAGCGGCGTAGTGTATCTTAGATACGCTGAGCCCGGTGCAGATGTATGTGGATCTGCCCCAAAGTATATATATATATAAATATAAATTATTATTATTATTATTATTATTATTATTATTATTTTAATGAAAGCCCTTGATAAATCTTTTCTTGAAAATATGTTAAAAGTATATATAAAATGCCAAAAAATTGCAGGTGTTTAGTCAGACATTATTTATCGGTAAATATAAAAGTGCAATAGATCTTTTAATAGAATATTAAATAAAATGCGTAAATAATAAGATATTTCTTAAAGATTAACTTTGTTTACTATATAACCACTCATTTCCCTTTCCACTAAATAAATAGAGATCCAGTTTCATATAATGTACTGTATATAGAATTTTTCGTTTTAATTACAGTAAGTAAAAAAAAAAAAAAAAAATTAAGTTGGTCTCTCTTGCAGTTCTCTCTGTAAATTGGTACAGTTCAACAATCCTACATGTTGACTCTATTTCATGGACCTCTGTCCCCTTTTTCATCTCATCTGATGTGTGCCAATTACTGTGAGCCTGGAAATTAATGCTAGATTCAGGAGAATTATCATGAAGCCCCTAGGCAAAGGGTGAGATTACTGCCAGGAAGCTGCCAGATGTGGTTATGGGACAGAGCCACTGGAGAGATGGACGGTTCCCAAGGGGTTACGGAGGGGAAACCAGCACTGAGCCGCGGCCTACGTCTCAGGCAAATGGAGCAGACACAACATGGTCTGTTTCAGGCAGAGCCCATGATGTCCCTCATGTGAGCACACATAGTTATTTGTATTTATGGTATTCTCATTGCCTGCGATTAAATTTGTCAGGCCGTGCAGATAATTATGAAGTGATTGGGAAGAACAACATTTGGCGATTAGGAAAAACACGTCATTACCATTTAGTGGGCCAGAGTTAACATTTTTTCCCTAGTTACGCTTGCTCTTCATAAATTTCATTGTGACTCGGGATAGATGTGCATCTCGTAGAACGCACAGGGCCTGGAAAACGAAGCAGTGTGTTTTATTTCCTCCAAATTTAGTAGGCCGCAACTCATACTTTGTATTTGGTTCCTTGGAACAGAGCTGCTTTGTTATGGTGTGCTTAATGCTACTAAATATATTAGAATCTAATCAGTAAGTCCAATATATTGCCCTGGCACTTTTATTTATTCCACATCCTTTTTTAAACAAAAGCTCCTGTTCTTGGAGAGAAATGATGAGGTGTTTTCTTGTGTTTTTTTTTTCTTGTGAAAATTATATTAAAACCACACTTTGTGTTATTATGAAGTGGGATGTACACAGGCCATAAAATACCTCAGACATCCACCGTGTTATATATTTTCTATCACTCTTTATCTCATTACAGTGAAGAAGTGTCTTTAAACGCACAGCATTGTGGACAGGTATGGCGTTGCTGTGACAGAAAATGTATAATTTGACCAGTATTCAAATATAACATGTAAAACCAAGGTAAAAGACATGTCAGGAAGAAAAAGTGGAAGAGCAATATGTCTCATTAAAAAAAAAGTAAAAAATTGTCAAAACCTATATTGCTTTATATAGTACCCTGTGTAATATTCTAAGAAACCTCAGTTACTGCCAGAGACTCTAATTTGAATATATACTTGAGGTGATTGTAGCCGTATTAGTGCAATTGTGACAGAGAAAATTGAGTACTGTCCGTGATACTTTTTTTTATTTGCACTAACATATACGGTACTTTTTCATGAATGAGCTTTCAGAGTGTGTCCCTTCTTCAAGGTCCAAGCAGTACTGATTGAATATATACAGTAAAACCTTGGTTTGAGAGTAACTTGGTTTGAGAGCGTTTTGCAAGACTGTCATGGAAGGCGTTCCAGCAGTGTGGCCATCAGTGACAATGGCAGGAGAATCCAGTCCCGGAGCGTGCACGGTGACGCGCATTGGCGCGTGCATGTGCGCATTGGCACGCGTGTGCGCGCGTTGGCAGATGGGAGCGCGCGCGGTGACGGAGTTTGGCGCCAAAACTCCCTAATTAAGCAGCCTGATCCCTCACCAACTTGCTGTCCAGTCTACAGCGTGTCCCTGGAGTATACTGCATCTGTATACCTGTTTGTATCCTGATTACCAGACCCGGCTTCCTCTGACCACTCCTGCCTGCCACCTGTCCCTGATCCCGGCTACGTTTGACCACCGCACCTGCTCAGTCCCTTGCTCTGTTCTCTGCCCGCCTGTTATACTGACCCGGCCTGGACTTTGACTACCCCTTTGGCAGCGGCGGAGGCGATCCGATCCTTTTCCTTGCTGTGCATGGAGACGAGTGAGAGGAAGATGGCCTCCACCCGCCTCCATATCATTGCAGGGCGGAAGCGACGTCAAATCGTCACTTCCTCCCATACTTCTTAAAGGGAAATGTTTTTGTTGTCATTTTATCAAATGACAATTTTTTTTATTGCATTTAAGTCCAAATATGAGATCTGAGGTATTTTTGACCCCAGATCTCATATTTAAGAGGTCCTGTCATGCTTTTGTCTATTACAAGGGATGTTTACATTCCTTGTAATAGGAATAAAAGTGACCCAATTTTTTTAAAGAAAAACAGTGTTAAATAAAAAAAATTAAGTCAAATAAATAAGTTTTTTTTTTTTAAATCACCCCGTCCCGACAGAGCTCACGTGCAGAAGCGAACACATACGTGAGCAGCGCCCGCATATGAAAATGATGTTCAAACCACACATGTGAGGTATCGCCACGATCGTCAGAATGAGAGCAATAATTCTATCCCTAGACCTCCTCTTTAACTCAAAACATGCAACCTTTAGGATTTTTAAAACGTCGCCTGTGGAGATTTTTAAGGGTAAAAGTTTGACGCCATTCCACGAGCGGAAGCAATTTTGAAGCATGACATGTTGGGTATCAATTTACTTGGCGTAACATTATCATTCACAAAATTGGGCTAACATTACTGTTGTCTTATTTTTCCATTTAAAAAAGTAAATTTTTTCCCCAAAAAATTGTATATAAGACCGCTGCGCAAATACGGTGTGACAAAAAGTATTGCAATGACCGCCATATTATTCTCTAGGGTGTTAGAAAAAAATAAACTGCACTAAGGTAAAGGAAGCTATTTAGGAAAAAAAAATTGTACCTTTACAACCCCTTTAAGTGGTTAAGCCTTTTGTTTAAAAATAAAGCACAATTTATATAAAATGAATCAAGAAAACCAACAGGTCTCTGTATAAAAAAACAAAAACAAAAACAAATGTAAAATAATATGCTACATGACGTAACAATATATAAAAATATAAAATAACAATCCGTATTATCTCTGTACCTTTCTACCAAATGTTTTGCCTTCTAAGAAAACTCTTGTAAATTGCTCGTCTGTTTGTGAGGAAGAACCCAGGCCTGACCCAGTTGTCTTTACGCAATCGTTGACACCACAAGATCAGATAATACAAAAAAGCACAACTCGTGTCAGCAGAAAAAAAAAAAAATGCGCAAACCGGCGAGTCTGTTATGAAACACTATGATAAACTGACAGAGGTGTGTGGAAAGCCTTGCACACAAGCTGCAATTTAATCTTCTTATTTGAAATATAAATATTTTTACTATCAAACTTGACAGTACAGAAAATGTGTGCCCTGCAGCCTTCTGACAAAACAAAATTTATATTTAAAACTTCCTGAAATAATGCCTTTCATATGTTGGGTTTTGTCACATTGGAGTGGCTCTCAGCTTACCTTATGGACCCGTACCTTTAATTATTTTATGCCTAGAAGACACATTCTAAATAGAAGAGGCGGGCTACATGCGTTTTGACAGCTGGGGATGATTAAAATACTGACAACATGTACTATAGAAAATTCCCTAAGGTTTTCGTTGGGCACTTACTCATATGAGAGCTGAAGATTGGATTCCAAAAAAATAAAAAAAAAATAATGTAAAATCCACCAGCACAAAGTCAGCGAGCTGGTGGAGTATATTTCCTCTTTTGCAGGAACCTGAACAAATATCTAAAGGCCATAAGCTTGAGAATTCATCAACACGTCGTTTAGGAACGTCTTGGTTAACAAGCCCCATAGCCATTTTTTTGTTTTGTAGAATTTTATTGTTATTATTTGCTCAACTGGTCCCTATGAGTCACCGAAGTTAGTAGCCAAACAAACATGTTTTATGATATCCCCGTTGGGTTTTTAGTGCATTAACATGGCAAAGGAAATTGGTTGTAGTTATATGGGACTGTTAGTAGACGATGTCTGTGCCTCTGCTGTCTTCAGTCCCCTTGAAGAACGTACATGTGCAGTGCTAATGACACGTGAAGAGTTCACTGCTTCCCAGAAGTGACTGGGAGACAGATTCTTCAAGATTGGGTCTGATTTATCCAATTCAAGTTGTGAGGAGTTCATAAAAATATAAAAAATTATAAAAAAAAATCTTAACTGCTTTTTTAATAAAATAAATATGTATGTTCTCAATTTGCAGTGTTATGTTTTTTTTTTTTTTTTTTATAATAGTAGGGTCTGTGCATTTTCCCATTTTTTTCCCCAAATTCAATTAAAGCAAAGATTTTTTACTATATTTTTTTTATATATTTTGTTTAATACTACAAGAAAATGTACATATTTCATTTGATTTAGTGTTGCTCACGAATATTCGTATTGCGAATATTCGGCTCGAATATGGCATATTCGAGTATTCGCGAATATATCGAATTTCGCGGCCAATATTCGCTATTCCGAATATTCGCATTTTTTCAATTTTATTTTTTAAAACAGATCACATCCTAGTCTAAAAGCATTGCTGGTATGATTAGAGACACTGGGCCAAGTAGCTGAAGCGATCATTTTATATTGCCGAATATTCGCAATGCGAATATTCGGCAATAGGAATATTGCGCGATTATTTTCTCCGCCCTTCTTTTGCATCAGAGTTCTCCTACCACAGGTGTTAAAATTTCGCTATCATTTTCGCATCCGCATTAGCGAAATTTCGCAATATTGTTTTTTGGATAAAATGTCACGAATATTCGATTTCAGAATATTAGCGAATACTTTCTCCGCCCTTCTTTTGCATCGGAGCCAATCAGAGTTCTCCTACCACAGTTGTAGAAATTCCGCAATCAATTTCGCATTCGCATTTGCGAAATTTCGATAATATATCACGAATATTCGATTTCAGCATGAGCCAATCAGAGTTCTCCTACCGCACTTGTCGAAATTTCACAATTTTTTTCGCATTCGCAATAGCGAAATTTCGCAAAAATTTCATTTGGATAAAATATCACGAATATTCGATTTTAGCGAATATTTCTCGAATATTCGGCTATATATTCGTGATATATCGCGAAAATCGAATATGGCGTATTCCGCTCAACACTAATTTGATTTAGGTAAAAAAAAATATATATATATTGCATACAAATAGTTCATTCTTATCACTTGCATTTAGTACAGCCATACCCCACTTTTAAAGCTGAGTTGCACCCTAAAAATTAACTTTCTATTAACAGCTTGCCTTTAACTAGTTGCCGACCAGCCGCCGTCATTCTATGGCGGCAGGTCGGCTCTCCTGGGCGAGAGCCCGTAGCTATACGTCGGCTCTTTTAGGGGCCACTAGGGGTGCGTCAGGGGGGGAAACGCTAATCCTCTGTTCATACAATGTATGAACAGAAAATCAGTGTTTCCCCTAGTGAGGCCACCCCCCCCCCCACAGTAAGAACACACCCAGGGAACATACTTAACCCCTTCCCTGCCCCCTAGTGTTAACCCCTTCACTGCCAGTGGCATTTTTATAGTAACCCAATGCATTTTTATAGCACTGATCTCTATAAAAAATGCCAATGGTCCCAAAAATGTGTCAAAAGTGTCCGAAGTGTCCACCATAATGTCGCAGTACCGAAAAAAAATCGCTGATCGCCGCCATTACTAGTAAAAAAAATATATTAATAAAAATACCCCCTATTTTGTAAACGCTATAACTTTTGCGCAAACCAATCAATAAACGCTTATTGCGATTTTTTTTTACAAAAAATATGTAGAAGAATTCTTATTGTCCTAAACTGAGGAGAAAAAATGTTTTTTTATATATTTTTGGGGGATATTTATTACAGGAAAAAGCAAAAAATATTAATTTTGTTCAAAATTGTCGCTCTATTTTTGTTTATAGCGCAAAAAATAAAAACCGCAGAGGTGATCAAATACCACCAAAAGAAAGCTCTATTTGTGGGAAAAAAAGGACACCAATTTTGTTTGGAAGCCACGTCGCACGACCGCGCAATTGTCAGTTAAAGCGACACAGTCCCGAATCGCAAAAAGTGCTCTGGTCTTTGGGCAGCAATATGGTCCGGGGGTTAAGTGGTTTAAGTAAAAAAAAAAAAATGTTTTACTCACTTCTATCTGGTTGTTACTAAGCAGATTTCGTAAGGAACTGGGCTTCACATGCCCACACATATGATGGATACGGCCACAACATGAGCTGGAGGATATAAGGCAAGTGTTTGCAATGATTTCTGGAATGATTGGGGAGCTATTAATATGTTTTAGAGACTATTTAATTTGATTAATTTTAGCTTGCAAAAAAAATGTAAAATAATAATTATGCCCAGAACCCCGCTTTAAGTACACAATAGGGTTTATTTATTAAGCTGGAAAGTGCAAAATCAGGCTTGCTTCTGCATAGAAACCAATGAGCTTCCAGGTTTTATTACCAAAGCTTAAATGAACAAGCTGGGGTTAGAAACTCATTGGTTTCTATGCAGAAGTGAGCCTAATTTTGCACTTTTCAGCTTTAAAGGTGTTGTAAAGTTATTTTTTTTTAAAAAATAACAAACATATTATACTTACCTCCACTGTGCAGCTCGTTTTGCACAGAGTGGTCTGGGAACCTGGTCTTCTGGGGTCCCTCGGCGGCTGTCTCGGCTCCCCCCCCCGCAAGGACTCAACACCTTAATGCTCGCTCGCTCGCATGGTGTTGAGTTCCTGCGGGCGCACTCCCATGATACAGCCAGCGGCTATTGCCGCTCACTGTATTACTCGGCCCCGCCCCCCGCGTGCCGCTTCATTGGATGTGATTGACAGCAGAGCGAGTCTATGGCTGCGCTGCTTTCAATCCATCCAGTGTAGCTAATCAATGGCCAGGCTGAGCGGCGAAGAGGATGTCGGGGGTGAGCGCGGGACTTTCAAGGAATGCATTAAGGTTAAAAAACATTTACCTTTACAACCCCTTTAATAAATAAACCCCATTGTGTACTTAAAAGTGGGGTATGCCTGTAAGTGGCACTGGCAAAAGTGTTGGTCTATCACATAAAATCCCAATAAAATACATTTATGTCTTTGGTTGTAACATGACAAAATGTGGAATATTTCAAGGGGTATGAATACTTTTTCTAGGCACTGTATATACTTGAGGTGAGCCATATTAGTGCACCTGAAACAGAGACAATTAAGTACTGTCCGTGATACTTTTTTTATTTGCACTAGCATACAATTTTTCAGGACAAGCTTTCAGGGTATGTCTCCTTCAAGGCCCCAGCAGTACTTACCGGTATATAGATCAGTTTACAAACTTAAAGGGGTTGTAAAGGTAAACGTTTTTTTTACCTTAATGCATCATATCCATACCAGACCTGAAGGGCCTGGTAATGGACAGGGGGGAACCCATGTTGTTTTTTCCAATGAGTTTTATCTGCATTGCCGGGAACCGACAATTCATTATAGCCGTGAGTAGTTTTAAATTACCTTTTTCCTTTAGAAATTTGATTTTGTGCAGGGACTGTTATAAACACGGGAAACATGTGCTACTTTAAAGGCATACTATATACACCCCCCAGGTATGGAATTTCAAGAAATATTTCACTTTTATTGTTTCACTTTAAGCAGTATTAAAATCACTGCTCCCAAAAAAATTTCAGTTTTTAAAACTTATTTTTGCACTGATACATGTCCCCTGAGGCAGGACCCGTGTCCCCAAAAACGTTTTATGACAATAACTTGCATATTAACCTTTAAAATTAGCACTTTTGATTTCTCCCTTAGACTTTTAAAGGGTGTTCCGCGGCTTTCGAATTTGTCGCGAACACCCCAAATTGTCCGCTATTCGGCGAACGGGCAAACAGCCAATGTTCAAGTCTAACTCATGTTCGACCCGAACATAAAGCTCAATCCCTATTGGTGTCAGTGGGAGGAATTATGCCCTATCATTTGTGTTTTGGGGAGGAATTGGGGCCCTATTGTATACCTATGTCAGTGAGAGAAATAGTGCCCTGTCGTTGATGTCACTGGGAGGAATAGTTTCCCATGGTTGGTGTAATCAATAGGAATTGTATCCCAACACTGGTGTCAGTGGAAGGAATAGTGCCCCATTGGTGGTGTCAGTGGAAGGAATTGTGCCCTATGATTTGTGTTTTTGGGAGGAATTGTGCCCTATTGTATATCTATTCAAGTAAGAGAAATAGTGCCCTGTCGTTGATGCCATTGTTGGTGTCATCGGGTGGAATTGTATAACATATGTGTGAATTGGAGGAATTGTGCCCCATTATTGGTGTCAAAGGCAGGAATGCTGTCCCATTGTTGGAGTCAGTGGGAAAAATAGTGCCCCAAAGGCCATATAAAAGCAAGCCACAGTTTAACTACTTGAGTCCCGGGCTGTAGTAAAAAGACGGCCTCAAGGTGGCTCTATAAATCCGGGAGGACTTCTTTTGATGTCCTCGCGTCCTCCGGCCACTCGGCACGTCTCCGAGATGCCGATGCGTGTGCCTGGCGGCCGCGATGTCCGCCAGGTACCCGCGATCAGCAATGACAGAGCAGGGACATGGAGCTCTGTGTGTAAACACAGAGCTCCACATCCTGTCAGGAAGAGGAGACAGATGCTGTGTCTCTTGTACATAGGGACACAGCATCGGTCACCTCCCCCAGTCAGTCCCCTCCCCCCACAGTAAGAATCACTCCCAGGATACACATTTAACCCCTTCCTCGCCCCCTAGTGTTAACCCCTTCCCTGACAGTCACATTTATACAGTAATCAGTGCATTTTTATAGCACTGTTCGTTGTATTAATGTGAATGGTCCCAAAAATGTGTCAAAAGTGTCCGATGTGTCCTCCGCAATATCGCAGTCCTGACAAAATTCGCAGATCGCCGTATTACTAGTAAAAAAAAAAAAAAAAAAAAAAATGTCAGAATTCTTTCCCCTATTTTGTAGCCACTATAACTTTTGCACAAACCAACCACTATACGCTTATTGCGATTTTATTTTTTTACCAAAAATATGTAGAATACATATCGGTCGAAACTGAGAAAAACCGCAGAGGTGATCAAATAACACCAAAAGAAAGCTCTATTTGTGGGAAAAAAGGATGTCAATTTTGTTTGGGAGGCACGTCGCACGACCGCACAATTTTAATTTAAAGCAACGCAGTGCTGAAAGCTGAAATTTCGCCTGGGCAGGAAGGGGGTATATGTGCCCAGTAAGCAAGTGGTTAAAGACCGCTGATGTGTAGTTACACCCCTGGATCTGCTGACAGCTGCTGACCACTGTAATATCAGTGGAGAATCATGTTCATGAAGATCACAGCTCTTGTCCAAATACTGTAGGTTCATTGTTATAGTTCTGTGACTGTATGGGCACTATTTCATTGGATCTTCCATGTGTGTATTTTGGTAAATCATAATTGCAGTAGGTTCCCCCAGGCTGAAGCACACTATACTAAAATGAACTTATATCTACTGCATAATAAATATTAATACACAGGCTAGACGTAATGATTCTCTCGCTATTAAACAATTATCGGTTGGCTATTCCAATGGATCTAGGAGCCCCCGGTTTCTTATAGGAAAAATTAGGACAATTTGTTATGATGGTGAGGAATTAAACAAGCAGCGGCCTTATTAAAAATAGACATGGTTGCAAACTATTCTGTTGAATTCTGCATCATTTTTCTTCCAGGTGAAAAATTGTCAAAGTCTCACTGGAGAATAATGAAATAATGCTGGAAATAGCGGCTTCACTTAATTTTTTCTTCACGATATGTAGGCAAAGAGGTAGAGGCAATGGTGCTTTGGGGATTAAATCTAAACATAAACACTAGAGATTTATTTCACTTCGTCTCCACATTTAGACAAACTTTAGTAACAATTTATCACAACTACACACACTGTACTTTGCATTTAAGAAGAACAAGCTGTGCTTAATCTTAATGACATGTTGAGCATTGCATAAGTAGCAATCCTAAATTTCCTTTATTGTGTTGTGTCCTTACCATCAAACATGAACTGTTGTTTCTAAGAGGCAAAGTGAAAGTCTTGTCTCAGGCGGCATGTAGCTAGCAGGCACTTTCCATGGAGTCCTATATCTAGGGCAACAACATTTCAGGTGAGTGGCATACTACGACTAATTTCACTATTGCATCCCGATTCTTTATCATGAAAAGCTACTGAGAAGAAAAGCATAGCCTTGGGTATTTACATGTCCTCACTTCTATCACGTTTCTGTCTCAAGTGCTGTTCTGTGCATTGACATACCTCCTTAGACCAATTCCATCCAGACAGCATGGTCACCTGCAGACTTGGCACCATCCACAAGCAGCGTTATGCCCTGTACACACGATCGGTTTGTCCGATGAAAATGGACCGTTTTCATCAGACGAAACGATCGTGTGTGGGCCCTATCGTTTTTTTTTTATCCATCGGTGAAAAAAAATAGAACCTGTTTTAAATGTTTCTTATGGTTAAAAAAAACAATTGTCTGTGTGGAAATCCATCGGTTAAAAATACATGCATGCTCAGAATTAAGTCGACGCATGCTCAGAGGCATTGAACTTAATTTTTCTCAGCACGTCATAGTGTTTTACGTCACCGTGTTGGACACAATCGGATTTTTAACCGATGGTGTGTAGGCAAAACTGATGAAAGTCAGCTTCATTGGATATCCGATGAAAAAATCCATCGGATCTCTCTATTATCCCTCTCTCTTTCTCACCTCCCCTTCTGTCCCCCCTCTTGCATTGTCTGAATATGTCTGATGGGTGAGGAGGGTGCCCTGGAAGTGGTGCTGATCACCTGTGTGCTAGACCTGTGCATTTTCTGCAGCCATTTTTCTTGCTTGAATTATTTTCCCATTATGGGCGTGAGTGGGGCCTCATGTCTAGGTTTTGCTTAAGGCCTCACAAAGCCTAGAGCCGCCTCTTTATGTTCATTTCCTGTTCTACTGTGTATTTATATTTCTTTACCTTCTATCACGTCTGCCTCCCAGTCTGCTTTTCAATATATAGGCATGCTCAGTGCAGCTTGCTTTGCCTGAGCAACTTCCTAGTTTCTCCATGCTTCTGCTTTCCCATGTATTACTTGAATTCTTTGTCCAACTTCCCATGTACTGACCCTGGCTTCATTTACCATTTTTGTCTGCCTGCCTTGTGCCCTGACCTCAGTTTGTTTCCCGAATCCTCTTCTATCATCTGCACTCTGCACATGCCAATGATCTCTGCGTCTTTAGCTGGGCTTACCTGGGAACCACAACCTACTTCCAGTCTGCTGTAAGTTTATCCCTACCATCAGGGGCCCTGGTGAAGAAGCAGGCTGTGGCTTAAACTCTGCGCCCTGGAGAACCCGAAGTTGGTCTTCTAGAAGGGCTCACTACCACAGGAAACTGACATTGATTGCAGTATAGAGGATATTTTTCTAGTCTTTTTAAGACAAAGACGTTCTTAAGCCCTATCTCTTAGAAGAACTAACACTGACTGAAGTAACATGGAGGAAACTGGGAGAGTCTAGTTAGAATTTAACTAAGCACTAAACGGGGGAAATGAATAGAAGGAGATGCCAAATCACATCAGTAAACAAGCTGTAGTAGCCCAAATCCACCACTAGATATCAGCATACATAAAAACAATAGTAACCTGATGCAGTTAATACAACACAGATATATATATATATATATATATATATATATATATATATATATATATATATATATATATATACATACATACATACATATATATATATATATATATATATATATATATATATAAATATACTGTATGGGAAACAGAAAACCCCAAAAAAAACTCAAACAGCAAGGCGTTTATTCCTCATTGAAATTATATTTAGAGCTATTTTTCATTTTCGATTATACGTTTGTTGGCATCTTTGTCCCATTTAAGAAATTATTGTTTAGTCCCTGTACCCATATCAACAAATGAGAGGAAATATCTTAAAAGTGAGCATAATAATCTTTTAGTTGTCACTGAAACAAAAATTATCATATTAAGATTTACCTCTTATGCGTATTTGTCTAATGTTTAATAAACAGAAGAAAAAGTGAGAGGGAAATTCTCCAAAGTAAGGAATGTCCTCTCTTAAGCCCCGTACACACGATCGGAATTTCCAATGGAAAAATACTTTTTCCATCTGAAATTCCAACCATGTGTATGCCCCATCGGACTTTTGTCTGAGGAATTCAATCGGAGTTTAGATAGAGAACATGTTCCCTTTTACTCCGATGAAATTCCTTCGGAATTCTGATGTGTTTGGCCGGGCTAAAGCCCGATCGTGTGTACGGGGGATAAGGTAGTTATCAGCAAGTTTTTGCATTAGATGACTTTTCCACATTTCCTTTTCAGATGACAACTAAAAATTTGGGATTTTCTGTCACTTTCTGTTACAGTGACAGTGGTCACCTGTGGTAGTGAGACCTTATCTCCCCCGTGGGGACAGAGACACCAAAGAAGAACCAAACAAGGGTTCTAATATTTAACACTATCTAAAGCTAAAAAAGAGTCTTCAGGCACATTGAATGCTGGTTAACCAGCAACATTTTACGGGAGACAGCTTCAAGTGTCCAATGCTATCTTCACCACCACCTGACCCAAACCCTCCTGATTTACCGTGGCAGCCCTAGAGAATCCAATGCAAATACTAGCTCTCAGAAAGTCGGTATTTGCAAAGTGTGGGGCATGTCTCTGGACCCCACATTAGAGTTAACCAGCCTGGTGATAGATCACTTACCATGTACTACATTGTGGGACTCAAGTGATGGATGTTTATACAGTATGGAATCTACATTCAAAATGTTTAGCTTTTTTAGGGCATGGTGGAATAGGAAGACACATGGTGGAGGTGAGACTAGGAACATTATAGTACTGTACAGCAAATATATTAGTAGGCCATGTCAGTACAGAGTTAAAGCCCAACTCCAGACAAATAAAAAATGATCTCTTGTAGTGAGGCTGCAGGAGATTTATTTGCTTTATCCCCTTTTTGGCTTTGCTCCAGTGGTGGTTTGGTTATTGTTCCACTTGGACGCTCTAGTTATCGCAGACGGTGCGGCTGTGGCCCCGTCTGCTCCCCCTTGGGTGGTCCAATGTTCATCTAACCATCCCTTGGTGGCTTGCCAGGGGTCAGATGACTCATCATCCAAGCCCTCTTTTCTTGTGAACAATGATGTCCGATTGTCTGTTCCATTGATGGAGTTTACACATACAGCAGTCCCTGAAGAAGCAGAAGATCGCTGTGAAACACGTTGGAACCCAATGTGTTAAGGAAATAATTGTGCTAATTTATCGTTTGAAACTCCTATTATAAATCTATGTTAAGCCTCTGATGTAGCTTTATGCCTGTATATCATTTGTATGCTTTTTATATGAGATTTATATGGTCCTGATGACCCAAGAATGATTTTTTATCTATATGTAACAATAAAGACTGTTTATTTTAATAAGTATTTGTAACTAGTTGTCCCTAGAATTGGCAAGCTTTAAATTCATTACCCTATCCTCTGCGCCTCCTCGCAGCTAGACCTGTCCCTGCAGTATCTGTACCACAATGCTTCACCAGTCTAGAGTCTTGACATTATCAAGACCAGAACAGAGTTTATAGCCCCAGACTGGACATGAGTACACAGAGGAAGAATCTTCCACCAGATGGGAGCGCCATCTGCTGGGGGAGCGTCATCTGCTGGAGGAGCAGAGGATCAGGTAAGTAAAACTGTTTCCCTTATACAAATGAGAAATTAACCCCTGTAATATAAGTGAAGACCCACTGCAAGGGATATTTTTTTATTTGCCCAGAGTTGGGCTTTAAGATTTTGTTTCCATTCTTAACTAATGTGGAGCTACAGTATGTCAATGCACCGAATCTGTTTACATCAGACTTAAAGTGGGTTAAGAGTATTGACAAAGTAGTGAGCAGAACATTCATATTAAATTACAAATGGCAGTTCCCATTGTAAAATATAATTTCAACTTTAATAAGCTTGTTTTTAATACATTGTAGACAGAAGATTGTTTACAATAAGCAGATCTCTTTACATTTATATTAAAGAACACTACAGTCTCCCTTTAGGAATCCACTGTCAAAAGTGATATTTCCCATTCTCTGTAGGATGGCTGTGCTCGCCTATGGACAATTATTAAAACGTTCACATTCCCTAAAAGGGCGATAAATATATTTGGAATGTAAAAGTTAGGCAGTCAACGATAGAGTTTAAAGGACGACGTGTTTCTGAAATGTATACATACATATATTTTATGAGCTTTTTTTAGTTTGAAAAGTGTTAATTACATAGTTAGCCCTGTTGAAAAAAATACAAATGTCCATTTAGGTCAACCAATAAAAAAAAAACGAAACTAAATAAATTGAGTAAATAAATAGAAAACCACAATATACAGAATCCTATACACACAGCTGACCCAGAGGAAGGCAAAAAATGTTTTAAAACAAGTAGGGTGAGTGGCGGTTCACACTGGGGCAGCACGACTTGCCGAGTGACTCGGAAAGACGATCTGCCCACGACTTCAGAGGCGACTTGCAAAATGACTTCTGTATTGAAGTCAATGCAAGTCGCCCTGAAATCGCTCCTATAAGAACGGTTCCATAGTACAGAGCAGAGCGCGACTTGTCAGGTGCACAATTATATTTCTATAACTTGTAACTAGGGAAAGTTATTCTATAATGTGCCCTGTTTATAATAGTACTAAATTATGTCTTTGTTATAAAGCAAGATATTAACAAATGATATAAAGGCTTTTTTTTTTTTTTTAACAAAAAATTAACAAGCACAAAAAAAAAGTAATGGTAAGAAATTGGTTGAATAGTTAAATTAAAAAATAAAAATAGAAATAAATGTGCCTTGTTTATAAAAACACTAAAATGATGTCTCTGTTATAAAGCAAGATATTTACAGTACAAATTAAATAAAGGTTGTTTTTTTTTTTTTTTTTTTTTTTTACATTTTGCTCATTTATTTATTGGGCCCCTGGAAAATAACAAGAACAACAAATAAAAAAAATAAAAACGTTATGGTAAGAAAATAGTAAAATAAAATGGAAATAAAAATCAGCAACAAAAAAATAATAATAGTCAAGGTGAGAAAAGGAGAAAGGAACCAAATGCTTATTAAGGGGTCAACTTGGAACACTTTTTGTTATTTTTTATTTTTTTAACTTGTAACTGAGAAAAGTTACTCTATAATGTGCCTTGTTTATAAAAACACTAAAATTATGTCTCTGTTATAAAGCAAGATATTTACAAATTAAATAAAGGTTGTTGTTTTTTTGTTTGTTTTTTTTACATTTTCCTCATTTATTTATTGGGCTCCTGGAAAAAATAACAAGCACAACAAATGAAAAAAAAAGTTATGGTAAGAAAATAGTAAAATAAAAAAAATAGAAATAAAAATCAGCAAAAAAAATAATAGTCAAAGTGAGAAAGGGAGAAAGGAGTTAACTAGAGCTGATTAGAAAAAAACAAATGTTTATTAAGGGGTCAAACTAGAAACACTTTTTGATATATATATATATATATATTTTTTTTTTTACTTGTAAAGTTGCCTTGACTAATATCATAAACATTTTAGATGTCATTTGCACATGAATTAAACAGAGTAAATACAATGCAATAATAAATTGTTACATTTTATTTTAAATTGTTACATTTTATTTTAAATTGTTACATTTTATTTTAAATTGTTACATTTTATTTTAAATTGTTACATTTTATTTTAAATTGTTACATTTTATTTTCCCATGAAGCTTATGAACACTGTACAAAGGCTTTGTATTACACAGCAGTGGCTGTCTCTCTGATTGTTTTTATGTGATGATAATAATTCCCGCTGTAAGGAAAATATACAGACACACCAAAAATAAAGAAAAAATTCTTCAATAATACAAAACAAAATTTCAGTGTTTTTCAAAGAAGTGTTGTCAGTCAAAATAGATGTTGAAGGGCTGGCAAAGACAGGTAATTTTTTTAAGATGTAAACAAAAAAATGGTCTGGCTGATAGAAGGGGTTCTTATTAAAGGGGAGTTCCACCCACAATTTCACTTTTTAAATATAAATACCCCTGTAATACACAAGCTTAATGTATTCTAGTAAAGTTAGTCTGTAAACTAAGGTCCGTTTTGTTAGGTTGTTACAGCATTTAGATAGTTTATAATCTAGAAATAGACCGTGGCCATCTTAAGTGTGGGCATCATGAAGCCAGACTGTATGACTTCCTGGATTTCAGCTTTGCATATCTCGCACATGCTCAGTGCACAAGAAATGGAACAGGTTTCAATCAGGTTTGCAAGGACTACTGGGAAACATGATGCCTATCCCAGAAACCCTTGCAAATAGCCTAGGCTAATAAGGAGGAGGAAGTAATGAAGCACTACAAAATAAAGGTATTTACAAGCAACAAATTAAATAAAAATTGTCCATTCTAAACACTATGAGATTAGGGCATGCAGCACAGACAAACATAAAAAAATGGGTGGAACTCCACTTTAATAGGAGGAAATGAACGAAGTAAACATTTAGACCCCTTTCACACTGGGGCGTTTTTCAGGCGCTTTACCGTAAAAAAAGCGCCTGTAAAGCGCCTGAAAGAAGCTGCATCTGCAATCCCAATGTGAAAGGCTGAGTGCTTTCACACTGAGGTGCTGCGCTGGCAGGGCGTCAAAAAAAGTCCTGCAAGCAGCTTCTTTGCAGCGCTTTAGGAGCGTTGAATACACCGCTCCTAAAGCCCCCTTCCCATTAAGGGAGCTTTTTTTAACGCCAAAGCGCCTGAAAAATGCTCCAGTGTGAAAGGGGTCTTAGCGGCGCTTTACCAGCGTTTATCGGGCGCTGGCAGTGTGAAAGGGCTCTGATAGCACTCAGGCTTTCACATTGGGATTGCAGATGAGGCTTTTTTCAGGCGCTTTACAGGTGCTTTTTTTAACGCCAAAGCACCTGAAAACGCCAGAAAAACGCCCCAGCATGAAAGGGGTCTTACTGTAAATTGGTTATTTTGAATAATTTTCACAAACAAAAACCTGCCTTACCTTTAGACCCGGTTCACACTGGGGTGACACGAAAGGCGGCTCAGCCGCCTGACGTGTCGCATCCCATTCAATGCAATGGAACTGTTCTAATAGGAGCGACGCAAGTCGCACCGACTTAGAAAAAGGTTCTTGCACGACATCGGGGGCGGCTCGGGGCGACCTGCATTGACTTCTATACAGAAGTCGTTTTGCAAATTGCCTCTGAAGTCGTCTTCAGGACGACTTGCAGAGTCGCCCCGGAAGTCGTGCCGCTGCTGTGTGAACCGACTCTTAAACATGAAAACGATTAGTAATTGTTTAACCTGACTCTAACCAATCAGCTTCCAGGATGTAGCAGTCTCACACAGTTGTATCGGCAAAACTTATATGTGATTGGTTGTAACAGACTTCTTCATACTTTTTTTTTTAGTAAACAAGCCATTAATTATTCGGTAGCTGTGCTCAATACAGGTGTAGTTGCAAAATAAATCCTCATAAACATTATCTATCAGGAATGCCATATTACATTAGCAATCTTTTAATAATCTTGGACTCAAAGAATCAAGAATATTAATTGGCTAAATCATTTTCTACAAGAAGAAAAAAAATAAAAATACAGTTTTTCTTTCCGTCGTGTCATTTGAAAAATTGATTTTTAATTCAGATTGCAGCCTACATTAAATCAGGCCTCTGGTGCCATAGGTAGTCTATGTAATCCGGGGATTTTAAGTATGGATGTTGCAATTTCCTTGCTGTCATCCATTTTAAACATTGGCATTGAAATTTCAACAACTGCCATGATACAATAAGCAGAGCGAGCTTAGTCCTGTATTAAACATGACAGGCTGTGAGTGGCATTCCCATCACTGGTATTATTGCCAAAGTGCTTTAGTATAATACATTAATGACAGCATCACTTAGAGCTGGCTGAGCTTACCCTTATCCTCGTCGTATGTTATTTGCATGTGTGGGACAATTAATAGTAAGGTCTGCCTATGCACAAAGCTAAAAGAACCGTAGTATCAGGCTTGAGAATAAATATTTAAGCTGGCCATACACTAGCATCATTTTGTTTAAGATTTTTTATTTTAACCACTTCAATACTGGGCACTTTTACCCCCTTCCTGCCCAGGCCTAATTTTGACTTTCAGTGCTGTCACTCTTTTTTTCACACAAATAGAGCTTTCCTTTGGTGGTATTTAACCACTAGAGAGCCGCGCTATAGACGAAAGACATCCACAGCGCGGCTCTCAACTGCCGGGTGGACGTCCCTGGACGTCCTTTTACGTGCATTCCTCGCGCGCCGCTGGGGGCGCGCAGTGGGGAAACACTGTGCCCGGCGCATCGCTGAGTTGCCGATGCGCGTGCCTGGCGGCCGCGATGTCCTCCAGGTACCCGCGATCGGCGGTGACAGACCACGTCCTGTCAGGGAGAGAGGAGACCGATCTGTGTCTCTTTACATAGGGACACAGCATCGGTCACCTCCTCCAGTCAGTCCCCCTCCACACACAGTTAGAACACACCCAGGGAATACATTTAACCCCTTCCTCACCCCCTAGTGTTAACCCCTTCCCTGCCAGTCACATTTATACAGTAATTAGTGCATTTTTATAGCACTGATCGCTGTATAAATGTGAATGGTCCCAAAATTGTGTCAAAAGTGTCCGATATGTCTGACGCAATATCGCAGGCCTGACAAAAAAAATTGCAGATGGCCGCCATTACTAGTAAAAAATAAAAAATAAATCATAAATCTATCCCCTATTTTGTAGAGCCGGTCAAAATCCATAGAGAGAGACTCCATAGAGAGCCGGTCAAAATCTCTTGCTATTGCGAAGCCACTTTCCAATGGTGTGAACCTCAAAACGCGAATCCTGAACAAGTGGTAACCCTAATGCCGTGTACACGCGACCGTTTTTGCAAATCGTCTCTCACCAAACTTTTACTAACACAAAATTAGCAAAAGCAGTCCAAAGGGTGGCGCCATCCGAATGGAACTTCCCCTTTATAGTGCCGTTGTACGTATTGTACGTCACTGCGCTTTGCTAGAGCATTTTTTTTTTCACTACCGTGTGTAGGCAAGGCAGGCTTGACAACAATCACGTCGAGAAAAACTTTGTTTTTTCCATGATATTAAAAACGGTCGTGTGTACGCGGCACAAGTCCGCTGGACCTGCTGATTGGCTCCCCCTGCTGGCCAATGGGAGTGCACAACAAAAGCGAGTTCCCAAGCCAACGTACAGTTACGGCGATTAGCGGGATCGGGCCACCTTGCCGCAGTATAATGTCGGCGGCTGCTCGGCAAGTAGTTAATGAACACAGAGCTATATAAGTTTGTGTCTTGTATAGCTGCCTGTAGTCATAGGTCCTTCAGTTTATAGTCCATATAAAGATTATAGCAATGTGACCAGGCTGTGTAACCACTAAAATGTCCATCCACAAATAGCAGGATCCACAAGGGGATTTGAAGCAAAATCCAGCAGGAGCTACAGAGTATAAAAGAGAAGAGAGGCGCCTCTAAGTGTAGCAATAGGTTGCTAAATGTTGTACCTTCATTTAAAGCGGAGTTCCACCTAAAAATGGAACTTCCGCTTAACCCACTCCTTGCTCCCTTACATGCCACATTTGGCATGTAATTTTTTGGGGGGGGTAGTGGGGGCTTCAGGAGAAGTGGGACTTCCTGTCCCACTTCCTCCTTCCGCCGAGGGGCTGGTAAGGCGATTAGTGTAATCGCCTTATTGCAGCCCCTCCCTGTAGGCGAGCGCCTGTCCAATCGGACGGCGCCGCGTCGCTCGCGCATGCGCAGTGCCGCTCGCGCATGCGCAGTGGGTGCCCGGCCGTGAAGCCGAAAGCTGTCACTGCCGGGTGCCCACACTAGGAATGAAGACGAGGGGCGAGGAGCGGAGCCCCGGCCGGCGCGTCGCTGGAACCGTGGAGCAGGTAAGTGTCTGTTTATTAAAAGCCACCAGCTACACTTTTTGTAGCTGCTGACTTTTAATAAACTTAAAAAAAGACTGGAACACCCCTTTAATGTAACCAAATTGCTACACTTAGAGGCGCCCCTCCTCTTTTATACTGTGAGGCCCCGTACACACGACCAGTTTCCTCGGCAGAATTCAGCTTCCGACCGAGTTTCTGGCTGAATTCTGCCGAGAAACCCGGCCGTGTGTACACTTTCGGCCGAGGAAGCCGACGAGGAGCTCGGCGAGGAAATAGAGAACATGTTCTCTATTTCCTCGTTGTTCTATGGGAGCTCTCGCCCCGCCGAGCTCCTCGGCGGCTTCAGTGCTGAACTGGCCGAGGAACTCGATGTGTTTGGCACGTCGAGTTCCTCGGCCGTGTGTACGAGGCCTGACATTATGCTATATCAAGACATTGCTTGTATATCAAGTCAATTTATTAAAAAAATGTTGCTTGTCTTGCAAAACGCTCTCAAACCAAGGTTTTAGAGACACAAAGACTAAAGACAGGAAGAGATCAAAAGTGAAGCTTTCCCATTTGCCTATATATATTTTTAAAATAAATGAATAAGCTCCAGCGATTGCCTTTTTCCCCCTGTAATCAAAATTGGGCCGAACCATAATGTATACGTCTTTTTCCACGAGGTGGAAATTGAAATGTTCCTGTACCTAAATGCATAATGAATGTGTCCCTACTGCCCTTTATGGAAATTGTGCTTATACAACAGAGCAGGCAGCAGAGTAGTCAATAAAGGGCGAATCTGATACTTCCAGAGGCACGGGAGAGCAATGCGAACCCTCGCTGATGTTCAGCTTCGGACCCGAGACCTCTCAAATGCAAACTGACAGCTTAGCAGCCTCCCTTCCTCTGTGTGAATGGAGCTCTCAGTCCATTGCATTGGGGAACGTAAGATCGCTCTATAGGTAGATCATCATGTGCTCTACACCTTCCAGCGCTACAATTACTGACCGTTTTTTTCCCCGTATTCTATATCCTTTAAGTATGTTTGTGTTAAAGATGGGATTTCCAGGGTGGGAGAAAAATAACTGAAAAGAAATACCTCACACGGGAAAACTTCAAAATCAATTTGCGTTAAGGAAGCAGAATCGCACGGAGAATTTTCATTTATTTTATTCTGACTTGCTGCGAATGGTGGAACACTCGTGATATATTTTCCTTTTACTCGCAGAGGTTATATGGGAGGTTTGGAACTATGACTCACAGAGATGTAGTGATTTTTTTTTAAAGGGTACCTGTCATTTGAGAAATTCCTGTGCTGCCATTACAGACCTTCGAAAAATACTACTTTATGGGGTTGGTTTACTAAAGGCAAATAGGAACTTTGCAAGTGCAGTTGCTCCAGAGCTTAGTAAATGAGGAAAAGATTCCCTTTGCAAGGAATACCCAATCACACGGAAAAAAAAACAGCATTTTTGTTTGCACGTGATTGGATGATGGAAGCCAGCAGAGCTTCCCATCATTTACTAAGCTCTGGAGCAACTGCACTTGCAAAGTGCACAATCTATTGGCCTTTACCTAATTAATTAATTAAAGCGTTGAAGTCTCCTGTTGTAAGCCCTGTTATTTAGATACCGTATTTATCGGCGTATAACGTGCACTTTTTTCCCCTTAAAATCAGGGGGAAATCGTGGGTGCGCGTTATAAGCCGATCCTTGCTTTCTGAGCGCCGCCGCCGACATATACCGAGTGCAGTACACTCGGGTACACTCGGCTGGGCTCGGCCACGCTCGGCTCCGCGAGAGGAGTCGAGCGTGGCTGAGCCCAGCCGAGTGTACCCGAGTGTACTGCACTCGGTATATGTCGGCGGCGGAGTTCAAAAACAGCGCAGGAAGAAGCGGGGAGGACACCACAAGGACACCACGAATGCCGCAGACGGACGCTGGACCGGACAAGGCAGCCGATGGACGCCGGGCAACTGTAAGTAACTGTATCTGTATTGTATCTGTATTGTCAGTATTTCTTTTTCTTTCTTAGGATTCTCCTCTAGGTTTGGGGTGCGTGCTATAGGCCGATAAATACGGTAAACCTTAGCACCCCTGACAAAATTCTCTAAGTGTCCTTGAATTGTGCCCCATTAGGTCATACCTCGGTTGTGTAATGTATGTAATGGATAAACCGCCATTTTCTGGTGTAAAGCGACTCTAAGGGGGAACCCCTCTTTGACAGTTCTCACATTGAAAGTCTTCCCCTTAGCCGCTGTTCCTGTGACAATTGTGCAATTTTGGATTATGCGTCACTTTCTGTCCCAGTACGAGTGGCCCTCAGGACAACCAGGGAGATTTTTTAGCTCTGCCATTTTCTTCGACACCGAGCATTCTGTATGTGAGGAACAGAAGAAAGCCTTGATTGGGTGTTCCAGCAGAACAAGCAGATGTGTTTCAGGATCATCAGCAGTGGCGGTGCGTCCATAGAGGGCGCAGGAGCGCCGCCCCCTCTCTCTCCTGCACCGCCACTGAAAGACAATACATAGATTCATGCATTGCATGAATCTATGTATTGTCGCTGCCGCCCACTATTTAGATGGCCGGCCCACCTGGTGAGCGCCGGCCATCTGAATAACGGCAGCTGGTTGGCTTTGGAAGTGCCTATCAGAGCCAGATAGGCTTTCCGATTACAGCCATCAGGCCATCAGGCTGTAATCGGCTTCCAAATAGTTATCCAGGGGACGCACGGGGGGTGCGTTCCCTGGATAACACTGACAGGCGTCTCAGCCAATCAGGTTCACCGGTTCTGGTTACCGGTAACCTGATTGGCTGAAGCATCATCGAGGGCGGGAGAAGACATCGAGGGATGGTGGAAGCAGGTTGGCCGACCCCAGAAAGGTAAGTGCCGGGCAGGGGGGGGGGGGCATTTTACAGGGCACAGTGGCAGCATTTTACAGGGCACAGTGGCTATAATTGATGGCACAGTGGCTACAATTGATGGGCACAGTGGCGACAATTGATGGGCACAGTGGTGTCAATTGATGGCACAGTAGTAACAATTGATGGCACAGTGGCTGCGTTTGATGGCATGGCACAGTGGTGACAATTGATGGGCACAGTGACGATAAATGATGGCACAGTGGCTGCGTTTGATGGCATGGCACAATGGCTGCATTTGATGGCATGGCACAGTGGTGACAATTGATGGCACAGTGGCGACAATTGATGGCACAATGGCGACAATTGATGGCACAGTGGCGACAATTGATGGCACAATGGCGACAATTGATGGCACAGTGGCGACAATTGATGGCATGGCACAGTGGTGACAATTGATGGAACAGTGTCTGCCTTTGATGGCACAGTGGCTGCATTTTATGGGCACAGTGGCTGCCTTTGATGGGCACAGTGGCTGCAATTGATGGGCACAGTACAGTAGCTGCGTATGATGGGCACAGTAAGGCTGCAATTTTTTTCGTTTGTTTGCGCCCCCCCCAAACATTTTGAGCACCAGCCGCCACTGATCATCAGATTACCATGCTGCTGATTGGTGTATTTCAGCTTTGCCTGCATAAAGAGTAGTCTTTGCTCCCTGTATGCATCCTAATACTTAATTTTCAACCACGACCATTTAAGGAGATCTTATGAAGCAAACATACCTACTTTGCCCTCGTCTTGTGATTTGTGTGCTAGATTCAACATTATATCATAAAAAAAAGAAAGAAAGAAATAATATAATTGAACTTTAACATTCATAGGCTTGAATCTTTTTACGTATATAGAGACCTAAGTTATACAAAATCTAGAAGAGATGAATATCGGAAACAGTGGCGTTTAGACACTAGGGAGTGGATGGGTTAAAATTAATATTCCTTTATATAGATTTTACTGTCAGTTACTCACAACATTACTTGGCAAAGTTAGTATAGAAGTTTATACTTAACATCTCCAAGAATCTTTGTGCCGTGCTCCCTAGAGGTATGAGCAATCAGTTTTATAAAGGTCTGTGAGAAATATCACACGGCTCACAAGTAGGGTGAAGTCTTCCCGGGATGATAAGGATAAAAGGTTGGAGAGTCAAGCAAATGTTATCGCTTGGATATTAAAGCACTAATTACTGGCAAGGTGAGCTCAGGACCATCTCTCTGACTTTACCAAGGCTGTGATGAGCTGCACTGAAATGGAATATAATCCAGGGTTCTGCCCAGGCTATACTAATATTTGAGTATTAGGTGAACATGAGTACAATGATTATCTCAACCATCTTCTTGTATCTCTTTGCAACTGCATCAGGTTTTCCAACTGTCCACAAATCTATTGTTGGTCTGTTAGGGCTTTTGAACACAGATGCCTAAATACGCCACGCTTTTCGGCATTCGGGCATTTTTTTTTTATACTGATCTAAATGCAGCCTTTTGTTTGTAATGAGCCTGTAAAGGCGTGCAAACTTACGCTGAAAAGTCACCAGGTAGTTCGGCCCCCCTTCTCCTTCCCCTGCGCCGGGCCATTCACAAAGCACAGCGAGCTTCGCGCATACGCAGTAGGGAGCCGGCTTTGAAGTTTCCCTTACAAGAAATGGTGGTGGCAGCACCTCAGAGCCGATTGAAAAATTCCAGGACAGGTAAGTGTCCTAATATTAAAAGTCAGTAGTTACAGTATTTGTAGCTGCTGACATTTAATTTTTTCTGAAGTAGTCTGGAGCTTCTCTTTATCCACTTCAGCCCAGGACCATTTCGCTGACCAAAGACCAAAGCACTTTTTGCGTCACTTTAACTGACAATTGCGCGGTCGTGCGACGTGGCTCCCAAACAAAATTTACGTCCATTTTCCCCTACAAATAGAGCTTTCTTTTTGTGGTATTTGATCACCTCTGCGGTTTTTATTTTTTGCGCTATAAACAAAAAATAGAGCGATAATTTAAAAAAAAATTCAATATGTTTTACTATAATAAATATCGCCAAAAAAATCGATAAAAAAAGTTTAGGCTGATACGTATTCTTCTACATATTTTTGGTAAAAAAAAAATCGTAATTAGTGTATATTGATTGGTTTACACAAAAGTTATAGCGTCTGCAAAATAGGGGATAGTTTTATGGCATTTTTATTATTATTTTTTTTTTACTAGTAATGGCGGCGATCAGCGATTTGTATCGTGACTGCGACTTTATGGCGGACACATCGGACACTTGACACATTTTTGGGAACATTGTCATTTTTACAGCGATCAGTGCTATAAATATGCACTGATTACTGTGAAAATTGCATTGGCAGTGAAGGGGTTAACCACTAGGTGGAACTGATTGTAGGAGTTGAATACAAATGCACACCACACTTTTCACATATTCATTTGTAAAACATTTTAAAAACCATTTAACATTTTTCCTCCGCAAAACAACTTTGTGTTGGTCTATCACATAAAATTCCCATACAATACATTTAAGGGGTATGAATATTTTTTCAAGGCACTCTATCTATCTATCTATCTATCTATCTATCTATCTATCTATCTATCTATCTATCTATCTATCATAGTGCCAATATTCAAAAAAAAGGGCACAGTTATGTGCCAGAAAACTGCAGACCAGTCAGCCTAACATCACTAGTATGTAAAATATTGGAGGGGATGATAAGGGGTCATATCTAGGAACTTGCTGATGAAAAGGGTATCATTAGTAGTAATCAGCACGGATTCATGAAGGGTTGTTCTTGCCAGACCAACCTGTTAGTATTATAGTAAGTAAGCTGTAATCTGGAAAGACAAGGCCTGTGGACATGGTGTATCTGGATTTCTCCAATGAATTTGATACATTTCCCCAAAAATGCTTACATTACAGATTAAGGTCTTCTGAAATTGACAATAGTGTATGTACCTGGATAAAAACCTTGTTACGGGAGGGCGTCCAGAGGGTTGTGATATTTTCATTCTTTTTTTTTTTCATTTTAAGTGATCTGGAGTTGCAAATGGGGTGTCCAAGGGCTCTGTCCTAGGACCAATTCAGTTTAATTTGTTCATAAACTATATATTATTATTATTATGCAGTTTGCGCAGCGCTTAACAAAATAAGATATAGAGGTTGGTCTATCTATCTATCTATCTATCTATCTATCTATCTATCTATCTATCTATCTATCTATCATAGTGCCAATATTCAAAAAGGGCACAGTTATGTGCCAGAAAACTGCAGACCAGTCAGCCTAACATCACTAGTATGTAAAATATTGGAGGGGATGATAAGGGGTCATATCTAGGAATTTGCTGATGAAAAGGGTATCATTAGTAGTAATCAGCATGGATTCATGAAGGGTTGTTCTTGCCAGACCAACCTGTTAGCATTATAGGAAGTAAGCTGTAATCTGAAAAGACAAGGCCTGTGGACATAGTGGGCCAGATCCAGAGAGCAAGTACGCCGGCGTATCTACTGATACGCCGGCATACTTTCAAATTTCCCGCGTTGTATCTTTAGTTTGAATCCTCAAACCAAGATACGACGGCATTTGGGTAAGATCCGACAGGCGTACGGCTTCGTACGCCTTCGGATCTTAGATGCAATACTTCGGCACCCGCTGGGTGGAGTTTGCGTCGTTTTCCGCGTCGGGTATGCAGGTAAGGTACGGCGGCGTAGTGTATCTCTGATACGCTGCGCCGATCGAAATGTATGTGGATCTGGCCCAGTGTATCTGGATTTCGCCAATGCATTTGATACATTTCCCCAAAAATGCTTACATTACAGATTAAGGTCTTCTGAAATTGACAATATTATATGTACCTGGAAAAAAAACTTGTTACGGGAGGGCGTCCAGAGGGTTGTGATATTTTCATTCTTTTTTTTTTTTTTTTTTTTTCATTTTAAATGATCTGGAGTTGCAAATGGGGTGTCCAAGGGCTCTGTCCTAGGACCAATTCAGTTTAATTTGTTCATAAACTATATATTATTATTATTATTATTATGCAGTTTGTGCAGCGCTTAACAAAATAAGATATAGAGGTTGGTATATCTATCTATCTATCTATCTATCTATCTATCTATCTATCTATCTATCTATCTATCTATCTATCTATCTATCTATCTATCTATCTATCTATCTATGTCTACCTCTTTGTGTGACTCTCTATAGCTCAGTATGCAGTACTAGGCTCGTTTTTATACTGTAGAAAGAATATGTAAAAGCTTTTTCACTTTAGTTTTTTTAGGAGATGTTAATGAGAATTCAAGAAGACATCCAATATTCCCCATGGTTCCGTCTATTCTCTGGTTATGTTTCCTCAATGTCTCCTGGTCTTCAGCATCTTCTATTGAAGCCATCGATGTGATATATTCCACACCGCAGCCCGGCTTCTGCATGCTGTTGCATGGGTGCCAGCTTTATTGCTTAACAAACATTTTCCCGGCTGTGCTGTCATTTATATCCCAGTGATTTACTGTACGTGTGCCATGGACTCAGTTAACTCTGTCACTCTGCTCTCACTTTGACTCCTGAGTGAGGATTTTCCTGGATATTACTGCTTTCCATAACATTTTTAAAATTGTATTTATTTATTAGTACAGATATGTAAAATTGTACTACATTATTATACTTGTTATAGCTACAATGTAACTGGAGCACAAGGGACATCTGTCACTGCTGTCGCTTTAAGCAATTGTACAGCTCAGCCTTGCATAGAAAAGTTACATGGGGAAAAAATAGTCTGTACTGCCCATAACCTCGTAACATTCCAGGTATGATTTTTTAAGTACTGGCTTAAAAAGTAATCACATGGGAGCGTGCCTGCAAGGTAACCCCCTTTTGAGAGAGCTTCTCAGAGGGGGTTAGCTCTTGCAGGGAGGAGCCGTGAGAGCCGCCGTAGGACCCCAGAAGAGGATGATCGGGGCCACTCTGTGCAAAACGAACTGCACAGTGGAGGTAAGTATAACAAATGGAAGGTGGAGGAGCGCAAGGTCTCACTCTCTAACATACACCAGTCTTGTGATGTCATGATGGAGGAGTGGAAGAGGACTCCAGTGGCAACCTGTGAAGTTCTGGTGAACTCCATGCTTGAGAGGGTTAAGGCAGTGCTGGAAAATAATGGTGGCCACACAAAATATTGACACTTTGGGCCCAATTTGAACATTTTCCCTTAGGGGTGTACTCACTTTTGTTGTCAGCGGTTTAGACATTAATGGCTGTGTGTTGAGTTATGTTGAGGGGACAGCAAATTTACACCGTTATACAAGCTGTACACTCACTACATTACATTGTAGCAAAGCGTAATTTCTTCAGTGTCGTCACATGAAAAGATGTAATAAAATATTTACAAAAATGTAAGGGGTGTACTCACTTTTGTGAGATACTGTATATAAGGTCAATTTACAACTCCACTTGTTCCTCCAGCACACACTTGCTTGCACAACCCAGCTATGTCACAATGTAGTAATTTTGTAGCAAAGGCCCATTAGAGGCAGTGACTCGCAGCCCCTATACTTAAAGAACAGATTGGGTGACACAGCTCACACTTTCCCAGCACTTTCTCTGTGTGGTCACTGATCCCAGCACCACCGCTTCAGGTACTGCCAGCACTCCTGGCTGCAGCTGTCCCTCTCACTAGCCCTCCAAGCTAATTCTCCACAGCCCTCCAGACTAACACTCACCAGCATGCTTTGCTGACTCTCCCTCTGGAGATCTCCCAGATGTGCTGTACTGTTCCCGCTGTCCTCTCCGTGCCTCAAGGAAGGGTACCCTCCATGTGTTTTAGAAGGAGTCTTCCAGCACAAGAGCCCCAGGCCTGAGGTAACCCCCCCCCTCCCTAGACTAGGGAGCACCCTCAAGGGCACTCCATCTTCCATCATTCTGCCCCTGCTGGTCTGACTCATGTCTATTTATGAGGTGGCCTGCCCTCTGCCAGCCCTTTACTGGGGATTGGCTGAGGTCCTCATAAATATTCCTGACAGCCCTTCCTAGCTTCCACCCACTATGTCTAGAACATTCTCAAATGTTCCAGAAAACAGGGGGAGACACCAAAAGAGCTGTCAGGATGAGTCATCCAGCCCTAAGTCAATAAACCCTGACCCAGATTCCCAGCTCAGACTTGGCCCTGAGCCAACCATACATTTTCTTACACTAGCAATTAAACCTATTTACATCTAGCACACTAGCTAGAGGGTGCTACACACATAATGCCCATATAACATACAAGTGGTCCTTTCAAGAAACAAAGGGTCTCATATAATAGTCCCTAAGTTGTACATACAGTAGAAGTAATGGCAAATGTACTAGCAGAAACACTCCATAGTTCCTACCGACAAATTCCACTCTCTTCCTCTCCAGACAATTTTACTGTTATTGTTCCTATTAAGAAAGGTCCTGAACGAAATGTTATGGCCGCAATATCTGAATTCATAATGTGTCACTTGAGAACTTAAGATCAAATGAGCTCTTATATTTTATGAAGAATGTAATCACTTTGCTCTTGGTTCTGGTTGCAAATGTTACCGTTATTAAAGAGTTTATTAATCCTGGGAGGGATCTTTTGTGATGTGTGCCTGCCGACCAAAGCACATCATATCTGCACAATCTCTCTTCCACAATAAAACGACTACCGAATAATGACCTATTATTTTTTCCAATGGATGGCAACAAAAGGCAAAAGGTTACTCTTATGTCAATGTATTGAGAGCTTCAGTAATTTACACTTCTTTAAAAACTGCACTGATGGTACACAAGAACCTGGTGTCCCTCCTGTACTAGAAACACCAAAAGGCTGGTGTGAGAGGCCTTCTGGCAGGGGTGGACTGACAACTCATGGGGCCCCCGGGCAATAGGAGATTATGGGGCCCCCGGGCAATAGGAGATTATGGGGCCCCCAGGCAATAGATTATGGGGCCACACAGTATACACACACATATACAGTATACATACACAGTATACACACACATTATACACACACAGGGGCAGATCCACAAAGATCTGCCCCGGCGCAGCGTATCAGAGATACGCTACGCCGCCGTAATTTACTTGTGTTATCTTTGTATCCTTAAAGATTTTGCGCCGTAAGTTACGGCGGCGTAGTCTATCTCTGGCGGGGGAATTCAGGGGGCGTGTTTCATTTAAATGAAGCGCGTCCCCGCGCAGAATGAACTGCGCATGCGCCGTCCCTAAATTTCCTGCCATGCATTGCGCTAAATGACGTCGCTAGGACGTAATTTTTTTTACAGTAACATAGACGTGAATTACGTCCATCCCGATTCACGGACGACTTACGCAAAAAAAAAAAAAAAGTTCAAATTAAACGCGGGAACGACGGCCATACTTAACATGGCAAGTCTAACTATACGCCGCAAAACACCAGCTTTAACTATACGCCGGAAAAAGCCGACTAGAGACGAAGTAAAAGAATGTGACGGCTGCGTGTACGTTCGTGGATCGTCGGAAATAGCTATATTGCATACCCGACGCGGAAAACAACGCAAACTCCACCCAGCGGACGCCGAAGTATTGCATCTAAGATCCGAAGGCGTACGAAGCCGTACGCCTGTCGGATCTTAACCTGGTGCTGTCGTATCTTGGTTTGAGGATTCAAACCAAAGATACGACGCGGGAAATTTGAAATTACGCCGGCGTATCGGTAGATACGCCGGCATACTCTCTCTGTGGATCTGCCCCACAGTATACACACACAGTACACATACACACAGAATACACATACATACACTAAGAAGGTACTGGAGAGGCGGGGCATCTATAATCTTGGGATTTAAAAAAAAAAAAGATTTTTACATACTGTCCCTGGTTTTACTGAGGCTGGCAACCCTGATGGGGCCCCCTAGTGGCATGGGGACCTCGGGCAGTGCCCGAGTGCCCGAATGGTCAGTCCGCCCCTGCCTTCTCATCATCATGATTCCAAACGGTGTGCTTTCTCTGCTGGGCTAATATCTTTGGGAGGTGGGGACAGCAACTTTCCTTTAACCTCTGGGCAGAGGCTTCTTTCAGGCAGATGGCAATTCAGCCTGCCTGTCCTCCAATGGCTAGAAGTCTGCTGACATGCTCCCAACATCCCCCCCCCAACTCCCCGTGCAACCATTCACTGGAAAGATCAGTGTACTTTTCCTCCCCCATGTCCCCATGTCTCTGAGCTCCCTATGCAGCTGAGAACAGAGATTATGTGATCACTTATAAAAAAAAAACAATAATAATAATAAATTAAAATAAAAAAATAAGTATTTATAATGTTTTTTGTCTATCTAAGCACAAATAGTTTGCCTTTCATTTCTCTTTTAAACTGTTTTACAAGGTAAGGTTTCACATGTACTTCATGGGATAAGTCCAATCTGCCAAGGTAGTACTCTTACTATGGCTTATATAATGACTTTGGGCCAGATTCTCAGAAGAGATATGACGGTGTATCTCAGGAAACACCGTCGTATCTCTGTTTTTGGCCCCCGGGTATCTATGCGAGTGATTCCTAGAATCATTTTCGCATACATACGGCCAAGATCCGACAGGTGTAAGTCACTTACTCCGTCGGATCTTAGATGTAATTCGACGCCGGCCGCTAGGTGGCGTTTACGTTCAGTTCTCATTTGACTATGCAAATAAGCCTGATACGCCGATTCCCGAACGAATTTGCACCGCGTAGTCGTCGTTTACGTAAGCGTAAGGTTACCCCTGCTATATGAGGGGTAACCTTACGCCAGTCCGCCGTATGCCATGTTAAGTATGGTGTCTGGTCAGCGTCGTCTTTTTCCGTCGGTTACGTCGTTTTACTAAGTCGTCCGCGAATACGACTTTACGTCAATGACGCTTACGTCGGCGTCATTGACGTTTTCCGTCGTGAGCTGGAGCATGCGCACTGGGCTCTTTTTCCGCCCGGCGCATGCGCAGTTCGATCGGCGCGGGGGCACGCTTACTTTGAATACAAGCCGCCCCTTTGAATTACGTGGCCATACGCCGGGCCATTTAGACTACGCCGCCGCAAATTACGGAGCAAGTGCTTTGCGAATACGGCACTTGCTCCAGTAAGTTGCGGTGGCCTGGTGTAAATGGCTTACACTACGCCAACGCCGATTCTTTGGGAATCTGGCCCTATATTCTTATACTGTATATATGCAGGATAGATAGATAGATAGATAGATAGATAGATAGATAGATAGATAGATAGATAGATAGATAGATAGATAGATAGATAGATAGATAGATAGATAGATAGCACAGAGAGTTAAAGGTATGCTCATATAACAGCACAAAGTTATTTTATGGCACATGACAAAAAATAATAAATATCTTCCTTTAAATTTTCATTATTATTTAGTCGTGAATTACAGGAGTTTTTTTTTTTTTATTGTTATATTTAATCATATTTTGTATTATATATAGTATATTATATATACTATATAATATACTATATATAATATACAGTGGAACCTTGGATTACGAGCATAATCCGTTTCCAGGAGAATGCTCGTAATCCAAAGCACTCGCATATCAAAGCGAGTTTCCGCATAGAAGTCAATGGAAACGAAAATAATTAATTCTGCAATGATTTCTATGGCATGCAATACCGCATGTGGCCAAAGGTTGGGGGTGCCGGAAAGCCTTGGAAATACTCAGAAAGGCTTGGGGACAGCTGGCTGAACTCGGAAAACCTTGGAAAGGCTCAGGAGTATTTCTGAGCTTTTCCAAATATTTTTCGAACGGCTCTGAACGACTCCGATCGGCTCCCCTGCACCTCAGGCAAAATGCGGTACTGCACACCACTGTGGCTTGAATCCTACTCGTTTTGCGAGACAACAATCGCAAATCGAGTCAGGATTTTCCCCAAAAAGTGCTCGTATTGCGAAACGCTCGTTAACCGGGTTACTCGCAATCCGAGGTTTCACTGTATATATTATATTATATATTATATAATTATTATAGTAAATACTTTTTAGTTCCCCTCCAAAAGAATTCAGGGCCAGATTCACAAAAGAGATCTCCTGATACGCCGTCGTCTCTCTGTGATCCGCCCGTCCTAACTATGCGGCTGATTCATAGAATCGGTTACGCATAGCTAGCCCTAAGATCCGACAGGTGTAATTGACTTATACTGTCGGATCTTAAGGATGCAATTCTATGCGGCCGCTAGGTGGCGAGGCCATTGCGGTCGGCGTAGAATATGCAAAAGACTAGTTACGGCGATCCACGAACGTCCGCGTTACCCGTCGCTCTAACTTTACGTCGTTTCCGTCGAGATACGCGTCGTAAAATTAGGGCTGAGCCCTAGTTGTTCTAAGCCATGTTAAGTATGGCCGTCGTTCCCGCGTCGAAAATTAAAAAATCACGTCGTTTGCGTAAGTCGTCCGTGAATGGCGCTGGACACCATTTACGTTAATGTCTAAACAAATGACGTCATTTAGCGCAATGCACGTCGGGTAATTTTCCCGACGGAGCATGCACAGTACGTTCGGCGCGGGAACGCGCCTAATTTAAATGGTGCCCGCCCCATTTGAATTAGGCGGGCTTGCGCCGAGCGGATTTACGTTACACCGCCGCAAGTTTACAGGTAAGAGCTTTGTGAATCAGGCACTTACGCAGTAAACCTGCGGCGGTGTAACGTAAATCAGATACGTTACGCTGCCGTGGAGCAACGTAATTCTTTCAGAATCTGGCCCTCAATGTCCAGTCAAATTGGTATTAGATAAAAATTTAGCTCATGTCTACAAGGGTTCTCTTGGCCAAGGGCCACTGGCGAAAGCGGAGACACTATGATAGAGGAGAAAGCACCCTATGCCCTGTATTTTATGAGGGCATTAGCTAATGTATTTTTCTTGCGGAAGGTTTCCTTTAACAACGTTTTACATTTAACCCAAATAAAGTTTCATTTTTCACAACACTCTCACTAATCAGATGAAAATGGACAAGTCGTCAGAAATCCACGAGAGACTGTGTGGGCCTCCAAAAAGGCCAGTCTCTAACTATAGATAGAGCCGCACCGAAGATAATTGCTGTCAAAATTAATATCAGATTGAAGTTACCGTATCTATTTCAAGAAAATAAATTCTGCAAGTGCTGTGAGGTAGAGTGAGGAATAAATCCGGATCAGACTGTTTACAATGATAACTGTGGACATGATTCTTATTTAGTGGGTGCTGAACACACAGAAACCTAACAAGATGAAGACAAATTATTATCTTTCCTTGTGCTTATTTTTAAACATTTCTAAATGTACCCTAACTTCATTTACTTGAAAAAAAAGTGTGTATAAAGGCAAAAATTCAGGAGATTGCATCCAAGAATAATGCAGATAGCAGCACACTCATGATCTAAAATTAGAATGGCACCACAAGAAATCTTTTTTTTTTTTAATGTCATTTGGATCTGCTGTAAATGGTTGAGATCTTAACCACTTAAGCCCCGGACCATTTTGTTGCTAAATGCCCAGGCCAGGTTTTGCGATTCGGCACTGCGTCGCTTTAACAGACAATTGCGCGGTCGTGCGACGTGGCTCCCAAACAAAATTGGCGTCCTTTTTTCCCCACAAATAGAGCTTTCTTTTGGTGGTATTTGATCACCTCTGCGGTTTTTATTTTTTGCGCTATAAACAAAAATAGAGCGACAATTTTGAAAAAAATTCAATATTTTTTACTTTTTGCTATAATAAATATCCCCCAAAAACATATCTAAAAAAAAAAAATTTCCCTCAGTTTAGGCCGATACGTATTCTTCTACCTATTTTTGGTAAAAAAAATCGCAATAAGCGTTTATCGATTGGTTTGCGCAAAATTTATAGCGTTTACAAAATAGGGGATAGTTTTATTGCATTTTTATTAATTATTTTTTTTTTTCCTACTAATGGCGGCGATCAGCGATTTTTTTCGTGACTGCGACATTATGGCGGACTCTTCGGACAATTTTGACACATTTTTGGGACCATTGTCATTTTCACAGCAAAAAATGCATTTAAATTGCATTGTTTATTGTAAAAATGACAGTTGCAGTTTGGGAGTTAACCACAGGGGGCGCTGAAGGGGTTATGTTTCACCTAGTGTGTGTTTACAACTGTAGGGGGGTGTGGCTGTAGGACTGACGTCATCGATCGGGTCTCCCTATAAAAGGGATCACTCGATCGATGCAGCCGCCACAGTGAAGCACGGGGAAGCCGTGTTTACATACGGCTCTCCTCGTTCTTCAGCTCCGGGGAGTGATCGCGACGGGGCGGCTATAAACGAATAGCTGCGCCGTCGTCCCGGATCGCTCCCCGAGGTAAGCCGCCCGCAGCGGGGGGGGGGGGTCCCGATCGGACCCCAGACCCGCTAGAAGGCAGGGACGTATATATACGCCCATCTGCCTGTACATGCCATTCTGTGGACGTAAATAGGCGTGCGGTGGGCATTAAGTGGTTAAAGTAGTATTACACTCCTACAACAAAATTCATTTTCTCATTTGGTCCACCAAACCAGGTTTAAAGATACAGAAGTTTTCTTCCGTTTTCTTCAAACACCCACTTTCCAATAACTTAAAGGGTTTGTAAAGGTCATTTTTTCCCCCTAAATAGCTTCCTTTACCTTAGTGCAGTCCTCCTTCACTTACCTCATCCTTCCATTTTGCTTTTAAATGTCCTTATTTCTTCTGAGAAATCCTCACTTCCTGTTCTTCTGTCTGTAACTCCACACAGTAATGCAAGGCTTTCTCCCTGGTGTGCAGTGTCGTGCTCGCCCCCTCCCTTGGACTACTGGAGAGTCAGGATGCTCTCTACATTACAGATAGAGAAAGGAGCTGTGTGTTAGTGGGCGTCCTGACTGTGTATATTCCATATTATTCTTTTTTTTATTTGTGATAATTTTTTTTCAATGAAAGTGGACTTACCCTAAAATTACTATATTACTTATTTTTATTTATTTTTTTAAGATATTGCTGCCTCATCTGTAACTTATAATAAAAAACCTGTGTATAATGTAATATAAACCATAATCCTTCATGGATATGAAAATGTCTGTGTGTACCACGTAGGCCATATGGTTTCAGTGTCTGTGACAGCTCTGGTTCGTCTATAAATAGTAAAGTATACTGGTTAAGTTGTACAGATCAGCATGAGGTGACTGGGAGGGTTTGGAGAGGATGTGGCTGGTGAGGTGATTTCCTAACGCGTGGTCATATGGAATATAAAAAAGAGATATCAGCTAATAATGGTGAAAAAACAACAAATTTTGAATCAAACAGACAAAAAAAATGAACATTTCCCACGTTGTCCTTTCCTGATTATAAACATTTAACCCACTCGCTAAAATACAGAGCTTATTAACCCTTGTTGAAGTCTGGGACTCTCAGGTAGTGTAAGGTGCCCCTTGGAAGGTTTCTGTTGACCGGTAAGTAAAACTTTAATTAGCAATTTAAATTTTAAGATGGATCATACATACCCAGATTATGTTTGAATTGTCTTTCTGAGATGGATAAATATAGAGCAATGTTAGAGCATATATACCTAGCTGTCTTGAAACGTATGCCAGATATCCTCCAGTGCTGCTCAAATAACTGTAGCGCTACCCCCGAAGTAGCCGCTGATTTGTTTTGGGATCTACTCTCTTGGTTTGGCTCACCCCTATTTATTGGCTCGAACCCTCCCTTGACACATCAGAAGTCTGGTGGGTAAGGTATTGGGACCTCTGCTGGGCCGGGGTCACAATAGCAGGCATGCAATCTACAGTGACAATATAACAATAGTATTACCTGCTTTTGAGGAAAGTCCCTCTAGACGAGAAAATACACTCCACACAGTGAATATACTTAAACCAGGAAAGGTAAGTTTACTGTATGTGAACTTGAAGAACAAGCATGGGTTCAGATCACAAACAACTGTTAGACAATATCTTACTATGATTCTGAGACAGCAAACAGTATGTGGTAAGTAAAGGTTTAAACTAAAGAATGGTACAATTCACTTAACTAAGCTAGGCAGTCTATGCTCGCGAGCACCCTCTAGCGGGCAGTCCTGTAAACAGTTAGAGCTCACGTTGCGGCCGGTTGGTGCACGTTAAACTTATAATCCACAAGTGGCAATTGATGAATGAAGCTACCCAACAGAGTATCTGGAACAACAAACATTGGTGAGCTGATCGCTATTCAGCGTCAGTCACTTCTATAAGACACTTAAACGGTTAAACAAGGCCTCCAAGTCTCAGCGGGAGACCAACATGTATCTACGGCCTGTGAGGTGGCACTAAGGTGTGTGTCTAAAAGGGAGGTAGGAGTTGAGCGTGTGCTCTCTCACCCGACAGGACGATCTGCCTGAATTCTCCTCAGAAGGCACCCAAAACTGAAGAAATATCCCCTCCACTCTGACCAGAACATGATCATCAGAAAGGGGAACAGATAATAGGAAGAAATAGACCCCCCTAAGCTAGAAGGAGCGGCAGAGCAGGGGGTGTAATTCAGATTTTGTTGTATTAATTCTGCATACACTGTCTTTGAAATTGCCCCAGCCCCTGTTCAAATCCAATCTGGGGACAAAACCGGGGACAAACTTGGTTTGAGAACTGTGGGCCAGATCCACAAAAGGGTTACGACGGCGTATCTGCTGATACGCCGTCGTATCCCTGTTTCTATCTATGCGACTGATTCATAGAATCAGTTACGCATAGATATCCCTAAGATCCGACATGTGTAATTGTTTTACACTGTCGGATCTTAGGATGCAGTACCGCGGCCGCCGCTGGGGGCATTTCTCGTCGTAAACCAGCGTCTGGTATGCAAATTAGCACGGAGATCCACGAAGGTTTTTCCCTTTGTGAAGTCGCCGTAAGTGTTAGTTTGCCGTCACAAAGATAGGGCTGCTTTTACAAAGTGTAAAGTTAGTACACCATGTAAAAGTATACCCGTATTTCCCGCGTCGCTGTCAATTTTTTTTTTTATTTATTTTTTTTCGCGCCGCAACTCTTTTTAACCAGTTGCGATTCACAAAACCTTGGCGCACGTTGGGAAAATAGCGTCGGGAGCATGCGCAGTACGTCCGGCGCGGGAGCGCGCCTAATTTAAATGGGACTCGCCCCATTTGAATTGGCCCGCCTTGCGCCGGACTGATTTAGGATACACCGCCGCAAATTTCCAGGTAAGTGCTTTGTGGATCGGGCACTAACTTGGGCAATTAGCGGCGGTGTAACTTAAATAGAAAAAGTTACGTTGCGCCCGCTGTTTGTGGATCTGACCCTGTGTCCTCAATCGGGGGACTGCTCGCAAACTGGGGATGTCTGGTCATCCTACCTTAGATTGACTTGAAGGGTATAATAATGCCTAATAAACTCTTTGGGCAAAATGTCCCAATTTGGACAAAATTTTGGCAAGGCCCAAACTCTGAATTTTGCTCTTCCCCAATATATGAAATTTGAAAAAGTATATGCAGCTCTTTTGCCTAGGGTTCAGCTTTAAATTACAAACTGTGTGGCAATTATAAAAGTTCCATCAGCATTTTAGTATATGAAGCTTTCCTTTAAGTCACTATTGCGATCCATATTTTTAAGTCTGGAGAATTTCCATTTGACTAATTGGAATTATTCCCTAACAGATTCATTAACATTCCATAATGGGTAAGTAGATTTGAAGCAGATATTTTATCATTAGAGGTAAAACACGCAGCAGACAGAATGCCCGTTGTGGTGATGGCTCTTCAGCATGAATCACGTCAGCTTGAGCCCAAGTCCTTCCGCAGGTGACTGCCACTTGGACAAATCTGATCAGGCAGAAGGTACAGCTCCTGCAGAATGAAACATGAAACCATCTTTATTAGCATTACAATCTATTAGTACTACGCACGGAGGTTATTTCAAAACAGTTATCGATTGCCATTTTCACTTGGCCTGAAATAAATATTGACATGCGGACTAGGCACAAAAATTGCTACCGTGCATCCAATTTCTTGATAAATTTCATATATGAAGGCACCGCTTCCTGTCTTTGTTGGAGATTATTAAAAGTGATGGAATGGCTGTAGGCATCGAAATAAGATTAAGAAAAAAAATTATATTTCTACATGTCATGTTTTTCAGCTGAGGAATTGGACATTCCTTTGACACATTTTATCTTGGTACGGTTCTAGCTATCTCAGTACTGTGTCAACCGCGGTGCTCGGAAAGACAACTGTTTGGAGAGACAGGCTTAAAAAAAATATATATATATATTATGGGAGGCACATTAAGTTTGCCATTGTTTACCTCTGTTTCTGAAAATGCTAGTTACCTGGCTGTGATAGTTGAGTCAGTGACTTGGAAAAGGTATGCATTCTGACACTTCTCCGATCTTCTTGATATTCATACTTATTTAAGGTCAGTGGCTTGGTAAATGATAGACATGTGCATTTGTTTTCGTCCGAATGCATTTTTGTCCTAATTTCAGGTATTTTCGTTATCGTTTTAACAAACGATAACGAAAGCACAGAAAACGAAAACCGAAAGATCCGGCATAAACAAATGCTTTATTTTCGTTTTCGTTGCGGTTGAATGTGTCTAACCTTAACTCTATTAGTCCAATATTATTCTACATAAAGAGAAAAGATTCGACATTATAGAGACATGGAGAAGAGTCGATATAGAGAGACATGAAGATTCGACATAGAGAGACATGAAGATTCGACATAGAGAGACATGAAGATTCGACGTAGAGAGACATGAAGATTCGACATAGAGAGACATGAAGATTCGACATAGAGAGACATGAAGATTCGACGTAGAGAGACATTAAGATTCGACATAGAGAGACATGAAGATTCGACATAGAGAGACATGAAGATTCGACATAGAGAGACATTAAGATTCGACATAGAGAGACATGAAGATTCGACATAGAGAGACATTAAGATTCGACATAGAGAGACATGAAGATTCGACATAGAGAGACATGAAGATTCGACATAGAGAGACATGAAGAGTCAATTTTTTTTTTTTTTAAAGATTCTGTCAGATCTTCTTTTTTTTTTTTTCTTATAACATTCGACAGACACCATGGGCTAGATTCAGATAGGTTAGCGGATCTTTAGATCCGCGTAACCTATCTGATTTACGATCCGCAAGTTTTTGAGGCAAGTGCTTTATTCAGAAAGCACTTGCCTCTAAAGTGCTAGGGTGCTAGGGGGCGTGTAGAATTTAAATCAGGCGCGTCCCCGCGCCGAACGAACTGCGCATGCGCCGTCCACTAAAATTCCCAGCGTGCATTGCTCCAAATGACGTCGCTAGGACGTCATTGGTTTCGACGTGAACGTAAATTACGGCCATCCGTATTCGCGAATGACTTACGCAAACGACGTAAAAAATAAAAAATTTGATCCGGGAACGACGGCCATACTTAACATTGGATATGCCGCAAATAGCAGGGGTAACTATTTGCCGGAAAAAGCCTAACGCAAACAACGTAAAAAAAAAGCACCGGGCGGGCGTTCGTTTCTGAATCGGCGGAAATCCTCATTTGCATAAAAGTCACGTGAAAAAAACGAAACGCCACCTAGCGGCCGGCCTGGAATTGCAGCCTAAGATCCGACGGTGTAAGTCACCTACACCTGTCGGATCTTAGGGAGATCTATGCAGAACCTGATTCTTTGAATCAGGCGCATAGATCCGACCAACGGAACTCAGAGTATCAGGAGATACGCCGTCGTATCTCTATCTGAATCCGGGCCCATAAGCCTTCATGACAGATTCGACCTTAATTTGGATTTTCGGACGAATGCATTTTTTTAACGAAAAACAATATAAATAAAAACGAATTTCGGGAGTAACTAAACAAATGTATTTTTCGGAATTTTACGAAACAAAATATTTCAGTGTGCACATGTAAATGATGACATTAGAGAGCCATCATATTTTTTTTTTTTTCAATCAAATCATTTTATTAAATTTTTTTCATTATACAACACAAAAAAAATAAAAACACACATATAACATTGTAGACTACCCAGCAAAATCGCACCCACAGATAACTGCGCTCACCAAACTATATTTCTATCGTTACTTAGTCCCCTCCAACGCATTGCTATCATAGATGCCGCATATATTCATATTTAATTACATTCTTACAGAATTCTATCTAAAAATTAACTTTCCATATTATCATTATTATAATTATAATTAATAGAGGGCCATCATAATAGACAGGCAACTAGCATTTTCATAACAATCCCTTATATTTCTCTCATGACAGGTTTACTGTAAAGCATAAAAATACACGTTAAATTAGTTATGAATACTTTAGATTACTTTAGGTGGCACTTCCTTGAAAAAAGTATATTTTACTGCCACTCCTCAGTTGTCTCAGGCTGTCTCAGGCTGTCTCTTAGTCCTTCCTGACTGTCTTACTCACCAGCCACCCAGCTGTCTTAAATTCACAGAATGCTTTGCATTTTGCATTTTCTTAACCGCTTCCCGACCGCCGCACGCCGATATACGTCGGCAGAATAGCTCGGGATGTACGTCCATTTGAATTTTCCGCCTATTACCTCGGGAATGTGCCCACGGGTCGATGTTCACCAGTAGCCTGTGATTGCGGTGAGGAGAGGCAGAACGGGGAGATGCCTCTGTAAACAAGGCGTTCCCCTGTTCTGCCTAGTGACCTGACTAGTGATCACTGTCATGTCACTTGTAGCCCAGCAACCACAGTTAGAATCACTCCCTAGGACACACTTAACCCCTTGATCGCTCCCTAGTGTTTAACCCCTTCCCTGCCAGTGTCATTTACACAGTAGCGCTGATCGCTGTATAAATGACAATGGTACCAAAATAGTGTCAAAAGTGTCCGATATGTCAGCCATAATGTCGCAGTCCCGATAAAAATTTCAGATCGCTGCCATTACTAGTAAAAAAAATCTATTAATGAAAATGCTATAAATCTATCCCCTATTTTGTAGACGCTATAACTTTTGCACAAACCAATCAATATATGCTTATTGCGATTTTTCTTACCAAAAATATGTAGAAGAATACGTATCGGCCTAAACTGAAGAAAAATATTGTTTTTTTATATATTTTTGGGGGGATATTTATTATATCAAAAAGTAAAAAATTCTGCTTTTTTTTTTTCGTAGAGACAAGATTCCGACTCTCTGCGGGGAATGGGCGTTCCTATGGAGAGAGAAGGTGATTGACGGCCGGCTCTGGCACGTCACGCTTCTCCGGAAATAGCCGAAATAAGACTTGGCGCTTCACGGCGCCTGCGCATAGTCTGTGCGCAGGCGCCGTATAGCGCCGTGAAGAGCCGAGATCTGTTCCAGCTGTCTTCGGGGAGTGTGACGTGCCAGACACGGCCGTCAATCACCTTCCCTCTCCATAGGAACGTCCATTCCCCGCGGGGAGTCGGAATCTTGTCTCTACGATTGCACAGTGAGTACGGGGCTAAAAAAATAAAGACAGGCATACTGTAGCTCGCGCTACTATGCCTCATTTTATGCTCAAATGTTGTTATGGAGGGTGAACCACCGCTTTAAAGTGGATGTAAACCCCAATTTTTTTTTTAAGACACAATGTAGAGCATGGGTCTTAAAACTACGGCCCTCCAGTTGTTCAGGAACTACAATTCCCATCATGCCTAGTCATGTCTGTGAATGTCAGTGTGTTACAATGCCTCATGGGATGTGTAGTTCTACAACAGCTGGGGGGCCATAGTTTGAGGATCCCTGGTGTAGAGAATAAGATTTCCTATAATCTGTGCCCAGTCTTGCCACACAGAGTTAATCCAGCGCTGAGCAATCCTCTTTTTATTGTTCAGTGAAATAAAACAGACTTCCCTATATAGACCAAAGTCCTTGCTTGAGTGACAGGTTATTTACATAATCTCACTAGCTTGCAGAAATGCACAGCTTCTTGTCTATGTATATTCCCACTGAACTGTGGATCACCTCATATGTTGAAAACATTTAATCAAAACACAGGAAATCCTGCGAGAGCTGGAGGGGAGAGGAGAGGAGAGGGAGATGTGAATTGTGCACTTTACAGAAGCTGTGCATGTCTGCAAGCTAGTGCACGCGATATTTAAATAACCTGTCACTCAAGCAAGGACCTTGGTCTTTATCTGGAAGTCTGTTTTATTTCACTGAACAATAAAAAGAGGATTGCTCAGCGCTGGATTAACTCTGTGTGGCAACACTGGGCACAGATCATAGGAAATCTTATTCTCTACATTGTGACATCAAAAAAAAAAAAAAATTGGGGTTTACATCCACTTTAAGATGCACAATACAGCTTCTCTTTAATGCTTTGCAGTTACGATTCTAAGCGCCAGCTGAAATATTGCAGGCTCCCCGCTCAATGCACCATCACCTACCCCTGTGTGTGATGGCTTGTTCTCCTTCTTATTAAATTTAAGTGAATGAAATGGAAAATCAGCAATGCAAATCTAATTTAATTTGCAGGAACATTATATAAAAGTCCTTTAGCATTTAACAATAAGTGGCTGACACGGCCCCAACGGAAACGTACGTTTTAAAGGGTTAAGCTTCTAGCCTAGCGCATATAGGTAAATACATTGCATGGTAATGGTTTTATAATAGTCATATTAATTCACACACATAATGTTTAACATAAACACTGCATTGGAGATCTTTAGAGTAATTTATGCATCCTGCTTTTGCAGAATTCCAATTGAATGAATATGAACATAATCATTTCACACAAATGTTCTCTGAGGAGTGTGTAGAAAAAGTACCAAGCAATGTCGAGGCTCCCCACCGTTTTATTCATAATGGATCAGTCTATTCATTCCTTATTAATTTAATGGTGTACAACCGAGATGCCTAGCAGCTCCAGCTTATGAGTTGCTCACAAATGGGACTCTTTCCTTTTTTTTTTTTTTTTTTTTTTAAACTCTAATCGCTTAATCCTACTGGCTGGGCTTCATAAATTGAATAAAAGAGGGAACAAAGTTTTAATTAAGTTCAAGGAATAAGCTTGTCGAAAAGCTAAAGCAGTTCTGAAGTGTGTTTGTCTTGAACCACACTAGAATTGGCATCAGAGGTTACAAGGATCCATATTAGGTTGCTTTGAAGATTTGTTAACGCTTTTTTTTTTTTTTTAATTAAAAATAATTTTCCGCTATCCGCGGTGCAGCAGGTGAGTGGTGTCTCCTAGGGGGTAGTAACATAATCCTTAGTGTTTACTTATGTTTGCAGTGGATATCAGGGCGTCAAGCTGAGACTGGTGGGGCGACGGTGGTGTTTTGCAGCCAACTGACCGGGAATTTGGAATGCTTGCTAATTTAAAGTTGATAGTACTAGCTTCCTAGGAATTGTCATTTTGGAGTTTAAAGCTGAACTCTGGAAAAAGTCAAAGTCCTCTCTTTCAATGGGGCTGCGCCTGTACTGCAAGGGTTAACTGCTGGTTTATGTATAAAGAACAAGGTTAACCACTTAAGGACCGGACCAATATGCTGCCTAAAGACCCAAGGTGTTTTTACAGTTCGGGACTGCGTCGCTTTAACAGACAATTGCGCGGTCGTGCAACGTAGCTCCCAAACAAAATTGGCGTCCTTTTTTCCCCACAAATAGAGCTTTCTTTTGGTGGTATTTGATCACATCTGCGGTTTTTAGTTTTTGCGCTATAAAAAAAAATAGAGCGACAAATTTGAAAAAAATTCAATATTTTTTACTTTTTGCTATAATAAATATCCCCCAAAAACATATATAATTTTTTTTTACTCAGTTTAGGCCGATACGTATTCTTCTACCTATTTTTGGTAAAAAAAAATCGCAATAATCGTTTATCGGTTGGTTTGCGCAAAATTTATAGTGTTTACAAAATAGGGGATAGTTTTATTGCATTTTTACTTTTTTTATTTTTTTTACTACTAATGGCGGCGATCAGCGATTTTTTTCGTGACGGCGACATTATGGCGGACACTTCGGACAATTTTGACACATTTTTGGGACCATTGTCATTTTCACAGCAAAAAATGCATTTAAATTGCATTCTTTATTGTGAAAATGACAGTTGCAGTTTGGGAGTTAAACACAGGGGGCGCTGTAACATTTAGGGTTCACTTAGTGTGTGTTTACAACTGTAGGGGGGTGTGGCTGTAGGACTGACATCATCGATCGAGTCTCCCTAATAAAAGGGATCACTCGATCGATGCGCCGCCACAGTGAAGCACGGGGAAGCCGTGTTTACACACGGCTCTCCCCGTTCTTCAGCTCCGGGGAGCGATCGCGACGGGGCGGCTATAAACGAATAGCCGCGCCGTCGTCCCGGATCGCTCCCCGAGGGAACCCGACCGCCGCATGTACTGGGGGACCCCCGACCCACATCAAGCAGAGCACGTACAGGTACGTACATGTGCCTGTCTGTGCCATTCTGCTGACGTATATGTACATGAGGAGGTCGGCAAGTGGTTAAAGTTACTTTACTAAGAAGAGACAAAACCCACCCTGAAAATGGCATCAAAAGATATTTTCCCCAGTGAGGTTTTTAGGCAGCTCAATTAATGAATAGGGATACAATGTAAAAGAAAAGGTTTTTATTGGGTAACAAAGTGCAAAGGGGGATGTGGAGTAGTTTAAGATATGAGTTGCGGTATTGTACAAATAGTTAAAATTCCATACATTTTACAAGACACGACAAATTAATATACAGCTTGGTATGTGTTGGTACAAGCATGTAAACAATTCCTAACACGTTTCGACCCTATGGTCTTCTTCAGAGGTTTTTGTTGTGACAGGTTGATGAGTATGGAGCAGTCCCGACCAAACTCCCTCGTCGCAATAGGGGAGGCCCCGTTGATCCCTGTTACTTTACTTACCCAATCCTCTGCACTGCTAGAATGGTCCCTGCTGCCTTTTCTCCCCTGCACTCCACTGGATGATTGTCCCTAACTTCATCAAGATTAGTACAGGGACCATAGCACTGCACCATGAGGACGACAAGGGACAGTCCACTGTTGGAGCGAAGGGGACCATCGTCTGCCAGGGGAGCAGAGGTAAGTAAAATGCAACTACCATCCCCTAGACCAGGGGTCTCCAAACTTTTCAAACAAAGGGCCAGTTTATTGTCTTTCAGACTTTAGAAGGGCCAGACTGTGGCCAGCGGGGGCAGAAAATGTCCTGGGCTTGGCATCAGTGAGAATAAATATGGCCTTAGGGTTGGTGGTCAGTAGGAGGAGGAGTAGTGCCCCTATTAGTAGGAGAAAAAGTATCCCATCATTGGTATCAGTGGAAGAAATAGTGCCTCCTTGTTGGTGTCAGTGGAAGGAATAGTGCCTCATACCAGTGAGAGGGATAGTGCCAGAGGGCCGGATAAAGACTAGCAAAGGGCCACATCTGGCCCTCGGGCCACAGTTTGGAGACCCCTCCCCTAGACTAAATGCAAGGGGGGACTTTTAGTTTTCCCATAGTTTAGCTTTAAAGTATATAGAATCAGTATTTGAAGCATACAAGAAAGAAAATGTATTCTTAAAGTGGCTGTGAGGTCAGAAGGTTTTTTATCATAATGAATTCTATGCATTAAGATAAAAAACTTTGTGTGCAGCAGCCCCCCTCAGTCCCCCTAATACTTCCCTGAGCCCCACCTCTCTCTAGCAATGTTTCAGCAGTGTCTCCTCATTGGTTGAGATGGAAGCGCAGAGCCATTGGCTCCCACTGCTGTCAATCCAAATAAATGAGCAAATGAGGAGAGAGAGGGGGCGAGGCCAAACCGCTGATCCATGTCTGAATGGACACACATTAGAAAGGGGACACTCAGCAGGGGGGAGGGTCCAGAAGTGTCGGCGAGGGACCCGAGAAGCGGGGGATCGGGGCTGCTCCACTACACAGAGCAGGTAAGTATGACATGTTTGTTATTTAAAAAAAACCCTGAGACTTTAGTATCACTTTAAGTTAAAGTGGCTCTAAAGGTTGAAGAAGGATTTGGATGAGGGGATCGGGTAACAAACCCTGGGACTTTAAACGGTGTCATCAGCTGTTAGCGAAACATGTCGGGCACTTTCTAACAGGTCTGGGCGTTGCTTGGTTTATCCAAGCCGCTATATGACTACAAGGATCAACACTGTCATGTTTCAATGTTGTGAAATATTGTATTCTCCAATAAATTATATTTTTATTTATATTATTACTCTCTGATCTATTTATACTTTGACACCGTTTAAAGTCCCAGGGTTTGTTACCCGATCCCCTCATCCAAATCCTTCTTCATTTGTTACGGGATGTGGTGTCTCTTGATTTGACTCCCTATGCCTCATTCACTTTATTGGCTCTAAAGGTTGTCAATTATATATATTTTTTAAAATAACAAACATGTTATACTTACCTTCTCTGCGCAATGGTTTTGCGCAGAGCAGCCCGATCCTCTTCTTTTTTGGTCATCCACCATCGGTCCTGGCTCCTCCCCCCTGCCTCATGCTATGGGGCACTCAAGCAGGCTCTCTCCCAAGCTGTGCTTCTGGGAATGGACAAAGGGGGTTATTGACAAAAGGCAAACTACAAGTGCAAAGTGACTTGAAATTGCACTGAAAGTGCACTTGGAAGTGCAGTCGCTGTAGATCTGAAGGAGACATGCAAGGAAAATAAAAATCAGCATTTTAGACTGCACATGATTGGATAATAAAATCAGCAGAGCTTCCCCTCATTTCAGATCTACCCCTCAGATTTACAGCAACTGCACTTCCAAGTGCACTTTTAGTGAAATTTCAAGTGCACTTTGATTTGCCTTTCGTAAATAACACCCATGTCTATTCACATAAAGAGCGTGACTTGGTCCCGCCCCCGCTCTCTCCTCTTTGGCTCACTGGCTGTGATTGACAGCAGCAAAAGTCAAAAGCTCCCGCTGCTGTGTGAGCCAAGGAGAAGAGAGAGACCCGGGCACATCACTCCAAATGGAGCTCAGGTAAGTATAAGGGGGGGGCTGAGGGGGAGCTGCACCCAGAAGGTTGTTTACCTTAATGCAGAGAATGCATTAAGGTAAAAAAAAACTTTCTGCCTTTGGAACCACTTTAATCAGAAGCTGTTCCCTTCTAATGTGTACACAAAAACCTTTCCATCTTCCATACATTTTTATTGGCTAGTGAGGCAGCCCATCTTTCTTTGTTAGAAATGTAAAACACTTTTTAAAAAATCTTTTAGTTTGGTAAATATGAAATATTTTGTATTTTCATATTCTCCTTCAGATTCAGTAGGTTGGGCTTAACCACTTAGGGACCGCCTCCTGCAGATATACATCGGCAGAATGGCACGGCTGGGCACAAGCACGTACCTGTACATCCTCTTTAAGTGCCCAGCCGTGGGTTGCGGCTGCGATCCGGTCCGAGGCTCCGTGACCGCGGCCGCAGGACCCGCGGAACCTATCGCCGTCGGAGTCCCGCGATCGGTCCCCGGAGCTGAAGAACAGGGAGAGTTGTGTGTAAACACAGCTTCCCCGTTCTTCACAGTGTGCAGCTTCATTGATCGTGTGTTCCCTAATATAGGGAAACTTACACACAGAGATCCACGGTCCTGCTCAGTTATTGGGCAATTGCGGGTGCCAGGCACGCGCATCGGGTTCCCAGTGACGCGGCGGGAAGGCGAGGACATCATATGACGTCCTCCCAGAACGAGAGGCTTATCATGCCGCTGTCATTTGATGGCGGGCCGTAGTCTACTGGTTAATAAACTACAAAAAAAACGCAACCATTAGACTGATTCATTGGAGCCAGAGTGTATGGACTGGTGCTTGGGTGACTTGCAGACTCTAGACTGTTAGGAAAGATCCAGCAATTATCAGCTATGGGGGGTAGCGCCAAATTGGCATTTGTGAGGTGGACAGCTGAGCTGTTGGGTTTGTTTATGTAGAAGGATAGCCAGCTCCAGTTGTTTTAAAGTCACTGTGTGGCTCCTCGCACAACACCTGATGGAACCAGCTGTTGAATTCAGGCACAGTTCACATAGATGAGCTTGGGTGAGCCTTCATATTATGAGCAGGTGTGTTCAAGCATTCTTCTGAAGACCTAGTCAGCGGCAGCAATGGGTTGAACAAGGCAAGATTCCCTATGCAATATAGAAGGGTACTCACTAGAGCAGGCATGGCCAAAGTCTGGCCCGGGGGCCAATTGCGGCCCCCTTTCCAGTTTAATGTGGGCCCCCTGGTAATTTGGATATTTACTGTATTTATCAGGGCTGCCTCAGAGGGGACAGGGAGGGGGGAACGAGTGCTGTCAAATTACATACAGGAGAATCTCCGGTTTACTCTGCGGCATCCCTAATAGCAACCAAACCAACTCAAAGTAAGTTACAGCGGCGTAGCGTATCTTAGATACGATGCGCCCAGCGCAGATGTATGTGGATCTGCCCCAATGTATCCAAATAATACGCCCAAGCTCATCTCTTCACCACACACGGCCACAAAGGCAGGAGAATTCTTGTTGGGCCGTGTATTAGTACTCGGACGAACACACTTAGACCAAATTTTAATGGTTCAAAGAATGTCAGGCAAAATGGTCGGCCCTCACGCATGTTCACTTCACCAAATCTGGCCCTCTTTGATAAAAGATTGGACACCCCTGCACTAGAGTTTGTCATTAGATATACTCTGCCAAGCAAGCTGAAGTAAAGGGAACCCAATAGCTACACCCTTTGTGCATTGGGGCTCAAAACTGAGTCCTTGTAAAGGACTGTACTGCTAAAATTACTTCTTTGCCACCACCAACTCTGGTCAATGTTTTGCAGTCAATATAGTTGCTTGTGGCTATGTAGTGCTGTATACATGTGTCTTATAAGATCTTCACATCTTCCAACACCCCCAAATTATAAACTTTAGAAAGAGAAAAGTTATTTTTTACAGAGGCTGAAACCTAAAATTGTCAAACAAGCCTCTCGGTATAACAGCCCTCATTTATCGAGCTTCTTCAATCGTTGCTATCAGGTTCAGATCAGCTTTCAAATCCAATTTAATCTCCACGCAGTAAAAGCTGGTGTCAAAAACCCAATTTGAGGCATATAAAAAAAAAGCCATCAGCTTCCTTACTACAACTCAGCCCCGCTGATCCGCCTCAGACAACCATAAAAGGAAATATTCTTAAGTCTGACTTTTGCCTAATGAGGAATAAGGAGCCGGGACACATGATTACAAAACCCTGTTTGCGTAATTCAGAATCTGTTTACCAGTTTTTCTTCCAGGTCTGTGCAATCATTCGGCATTTGATGCTAATTTACACTAAAAGACCTCCTTTTTCAGTTTAATATCGCCACGGTGTACAATTACATTTTATCAGAGCGTCAGCAAAAACGCTGTAATGAAACAGTTGCTGGCTGATTAGAGTACATTTTGTACATGGGAAAATGCATTGGACTAAGATGTTACCGTCTAATTTTTCATTACATGTGTAAGGTGCCTGAAAGCCTATCTCTATTAAATAAAGAATGCCCCATAGACAGATGTTATAATGAATTTTTTATTGATATATTCATATGTATGCGTAGTAACTGCGCGGGGAGACAAGGCTCGGCTTCCACCTGAAGAACTGTATATTTAACGGTGACCTGAATCCTTGGTACACTAAGGTGATGTAAATTACAGCACTTGAAGATAACTGTCTGAATTCAGCCCACTTCAGCAGAAATAAAATAACAGATGTGTCCTTTGGAGCAAATCATCTGTAGAGAGAGGTGTATAAAAGAAAGCAGGGTCCCAATCATTAAGGAATTAATTTATAATGAATGAAGAAGAAGAGAGGAGGACAAACAGCAGCTTATTGCTATTTAGCTTTTAACCTTTTCATGCTGGGCTTCTACTGGAAACATTGGGGTCTTTTAACAGCAACATACTGGGGTGGATTCAGGTACTTCTGCGCACTTCTTACAGAGGCGCAGCGTTGAGGTTTTTACGCTGCGCCTCCGCAAATTACTTGCGCTACGCTTGATTCAGGAAGCAGTAGCTCCGTAATTTGCGGAGGCGCTCCGTAAAAATGGCCGGCGTAAGCGCACGTAATTTAAATGATCCCGTAGTGCACATGTTCCGTCGGGAAACTTTCCCGACGTGCATTGCGGCAAATGACGTCGCAAGGACGTCATTTGCTTTAACGTGAACGTAAATGGCGTCCAGCGCCATTCACGATTCACTTACGCAAACAACGTAATTTTTTTAAATCGCGATGCGGGAACGACGGGTATACTTAGCATTGGCTGCCCCTGCTAATAGCAGGAGCAGCCTTACGCGGAACCCGACGAACGCAAACGACGTAAAATGCGTACGCAGGGCGTGCGTAGGGTTGTGAATCGGCGTTAGTATGCAATTTGCATACTCTACGCTGACCACTACGGGAACGCCACCTAGCGGCCATCGTAAGAATGCAGCCTACGATACGACGGCATAAGAGCCTTATGCCAGTCATATCTTAGGCTGCAGTCGGCGTATCGAGCTTCCTGAGCAGTCGATACGCCGGCGCAACTAAGCAATTGCGCTGAGTAACTATGGTTACGCAGACGCAATTGCTTACTGAATCTAGCCCACTGTAGATTAGATTTTTTGAGGGGATGACTTTATTTTTTTTAATCTATAGTCACTGCTTCGGAGGTCACTCCACCAGTGGTTGTCAGTTGGGTACAATCAGGGCCGTTGTTACCAATAGGCAAACTAGGCAGCCGCCTAGTGTGCCCTGCTGCCTAGGGCGCCTGGCCACTGGTGTTCCTCATCTCTTCTCTCTGCAGCAAGCGACCAAGTCTTAGCATCAGCAGGCAACTGCCGCTCCATACGCACATAGGGCCAGATTCACAGAAGAGATACGACGGCGTATCTCCTGATACGCCGTCGTATCTCTGTGATCCGCCCGTCCTAACTATGCGACTGATTCATAGAATCAGTTACGCATAGATAGCCATAAGATCCGACAGTTGTAATTGACTTACACCGTCGGATCTTAGGATGCAATTCTAGGCCGGCCGCTAGGTGGCGATTCCATTGCGGTCGGCGTAGAATATGCAAATGACTAGTTACGGCGATCCACGAAGATCCGCGCGTTCGTCGCAATCCCGTACGTCGTCGCTAGTCGTTTTTACCCGTCGCAAAGTTACACCTGCTTTAACATGGCTTATCTTTAGATCAGCCATGTTAAAGTATGGCCGTCGTTCCCGCGTCAAATTTAGAATTTTTTTTTGCGTAAGACGTCCGGGAATACTAAACGCCGTAACGCACGTCGCATTTAAAAAAAAAACATCGGGGCGCCGTAATTTCGCTCAATGCACGTCGGGAAATTTCCTAACGGAGCATGCGCAGAACGTTCGGCGCGGGAACGTGCCTAATTTAAATGGTGCCCGCCCCATTTGAGTAAGGTGGGCTTGCGCCGAGCGCATTTACGCTACACCGCCGCAAGTTTACAGGTAAGAGCTTTGTGAATCAGGCACTTACGCTGTAAACCTGTGGCGGTGTAACGTAAATGGGATACGTTACGCCGCCGCGGAGTAACGTATTTCTCTCTGAATCTGGCCCATAGTGTCAGAGGCGCAGCAATGGCGGAGAACTGTGTCTGTGTCACGACTCCTGAATGAATGGAATCAAGCAAACATTTGGCTGCATTTGATAGGCGCTGGTGAAGCTGCCTTTGATGGGCGCTGGTAGGCTGCATTGATGGGTGCTGGTAGGCTGCATTGATGGGCACTGGTGAGGCTGCATTGATGGGCACTGGTGAGGCTGCATTGATGGGCACTGGTGAGGCTGCATTGATGGGCACTTAGTTAGGGTATACATGGCCAGGGCAAAAGGAGGTGGGATTTAGGGTGGGCAGCAAAATGAGGTTTTTGCCTAGGGTGTCAAAAATCCTTGCACCAGCCCTGTACAATGGCACGCTGTGACTTTTTCAGGTGCCTATGGACTACTTTCAAATCAAATGTGACTAACCAGCCTAAAACACTTTAAAAATGATTCTGAGTAGCTGGCATGGGGAGAAATTCGTATTCGTATCTGTGGATACGCCGGCGTAATTGCTCTCTGAATCTACCCCTATATATATATATATATATATATATATATATATATATATATATACATGTAAATATATCTATATAGATAGATATATATAGATAGATATACATACTCTGCATTCGGTGGTGTACAGTTTCTAATACAGTGCAGGTGGTGTACACAGGATATAATACAGTGTAGTGCGGTATTAAAAAAAAAATATTTTGTACATAGCGCAGTCCGTATAATATATAAACTGCAGTTCAGAGTATATAGTGCACTCAGTGTAGTATATATAATACAGTGCAGGGTATATAGTGCAGTGTACAATATATAATATAGTGTATGGAAGTGGTTAAGGGGAGCCCTATGACAGAATTAAGAAAAAAATGGCATGGTTTCCACCCATCCATACGAGGCTCTTACGGTCTGGTATGCATTTGGGGGGGGCACGCCATTTTCGTATAAAGTCTGTGTCTTAACTAAACAGGGGAGGATTGGGCTGAGGGCAGGAAAACATGTGCCCTCTGGACTAGTACTTATAAGTTATTTTGGGCTGGTGGCCTTTAGTGGAGATATTTCACAATTCAAACCTCAATCAGAGTGGTACTATACTAAGGTGGCCAGATTTTTTAAATGAAATCCGGTGACATATTTTTTTCTACTGGTAATAACGGCAATCTCTGCCCGTCGCCACCTTCGCCCGCCTCACAGCTTGTCATGTCTTATTCTCCGGGCCCTGGCTACTACTGGGTGGGGAGTGGAGGAAGATCACTCTGCCAGGGAAGGCAAGGAGATAGGCAGACAGCTGGCCGGGAATTAAGCCAAGGCAGAAGAACATGCGAGCGGAGCTGAATGGGCATGCACCCGAAACTGAAGAAATGGTCCCTCCATTCCGACCAGCACATGATCATCAGAAAGGGGCACAGATAATGAAAGAAATAACCCCCCCCCCCCCAAGCTAGTAGGAACGGGGTGTGTAATTCAGATTTTTTTTTTTATTCTGCACTGACTGTCTTTGAAATTGCCCCAGCCCTTGTACAAATCTAATCCGGGGACAAAACCGGGGACAGACTTGGTCCGGGGACAGTGTCCTCAATCCGCGGACTATTCCCGGAAACCGGGGATGTCTGGTCACCCTATACCAGGGATATGCAATTAGCGGACCTCCAGCTGTTGCAAAACTACAAGTCCCATGAGGCATTGCAAGACTCTGACAGCTACAAGCATGACACCCAGAGGCAGAGGCATGATGGGACTTGTAGTTTTGTAACAGCTGGAGGTCCGCCAATTGCATATCCCTGCCCTATACTATAGCTACTTGCTCCCTTTAAACTTGTGATCACAACTTTTGGCCAAAAGAAATCTTCCACCACCAACTTCCTTTGCGCCTCAGATATCATGTGACCAAATGCTGAGAACCACAAAGGAAGCTGATTCTGGAAGATGAAATAAAAAATGTGTGTCACAATAAACCATATCCTTTAGGAACATCTACTTTTCACCATGCCTACCAATTAAAAAGCCTACATGGCACACTTTGCGTGATGCTGTTTCCTTAGCTTAAACTATTCCTACAATGAAAGGACTAGCAGTTGTGTTTAAAGCGGTAGTTCCCCCTCCAAAAAAATGTTACCCTTAGGCCGGGTACTCACGACCAAACATGTATGGTGAAAGCGGTCCGTCGGACCGTTTTCACCATACATGTCTGCCAGAGGGCTTCTGTACGATGGTTGTACACACCATCGTACAGAAGTCCGCGCGTAAACAATACGCGGGGCGTGTCCGCGGTGTCGCCGCGTCGATGACGCGGTGTCGCCGCGACAATGACGCGGCGACGTGGGCGGCCCGCCTTTAAAATGCTTCCACGCATGCGTCGAAGTCATTCGACGCATGCGAGGGACGGCGGGCGCCTGGACATGTACGGTAGGTCTGTACTGACGACCGTACATGTCCGAGCGGGCAGAATTCCAGCGGGCTGTTTTAAAACAAGTCCAGGAATATTTGTCTGCTGGGAAAAGGCCCGGCGGGCAAATGTTTGCTGGAATTCGGCCCGCTCGCGCCCACACACGACCAAACATGTCTGCTGAAACTGGCCTGCGGGCCAGTTTCAGCAGACATGTTTGCTCGTGAGTATGGGGCCTCAGTCTGATGCTCATTTTGTCTAGGGGAAACGGCTAGTTGTTTTAAAATCGACGCTGTACTTACCGTTGTAGAGAGCGATCTTCTACGTCGCTTCCGGGTATGGGTCTTTGGGACTGAGCGTTACTTCTTGATTGACAGTCTTCCGACAGGCTTCCGACGGTCGCATCCATCGCGTCACGAGTAGCCGAAAGAAGCCGAACGGCGGCTCTGTATGGCACCTGCACACCAACGTTTGGCTACTTTTGGAAAATCGGGACGCGATGGATGCCTGAAGCCTGTCGGAAGACTGTCAATCAAGAAGGAACGCCCATCCCCGAAGACCAAACCCGGAAGCGACGGAGAAGATCGCTCTCTACAACGGTAAGTACAGCGTCGATTTTAAAACAACTAGCCGATTTCCCTAGACAAAATGAGCATCAGACTAAGGGTAAAAAAAATTTGGAGGGGGAACTACCGCTTTAACTTTTGGGCCAAATCCTAGTTCTACCCTGCTAGGCTAAACTAAGATCTAAAAGATCTAAAAAGTCTATATTAATAATCTTTGATTTTTATTAAAATAATTTTAATAATTTTACATAGATATCAGTTAATTTCTATGCACTTTTGGTTTAAAGCGTTTGTTACCCCAACACTAAGTAAAATTATAAGATTGCCTCAAAAGTGTGAAAAAAATGTGCCAAAAGGAACAATGAGAATTTAATGACATAACACAGAAGATGTGTCACGGAGAAGATAAATTATGAGTGTTACTATGTACCCCACTAAAACATAGGCTCATTTTATGAAAGCTGCTTCAGATCTGAGGAATTTATGTCTGAGGAGAGGCTTGGACATTTAACCTCACCGGAGTAATGTATCAATACAGAGAATTGAGCTCAGACAATGAATGATAAAACAGGTTTTTATTTTTCTGCTGTGTCAAATCCACTAAGAGTACTCAGAAACTTTTTTAGATGATGATCCATGAGGTCAGAATAAAATCCCAGTGATCTCTTTAAGTATTCTTTTTAATTTTAAAGGTTTCGAATTTATAGTCAAATTGTTAAAGCGTAATGTGCTAAATAAAAATGAGAATGAAAAGGGCTATTCTGAAAACATATGATACCTTTCTATTGCTATGATCATTAAAAAAGATTTTTTTATATATTCAATGTTGCTCAAATTTCCATAAATTGTTGGAAAAGCATTACCCCCAGAGGAGCCACTAGTTGATTGGGTCCTTCTCCTTCCAGAAGTGAAATCCCACTTAGGGAGTACCGGAGCTCCCCAACACTCCCAAGGTTTACAGTGGTTTCAAATGGTTCCATGGCCCTGCTAAATTTAAAGGAGAAGTACAGCCAAAGCTTGTTTGGTTGTACTTCTCCTGTGGATCACAGGAGTGCAGTTTGTTCTGTGTCTAATTTCAGCAGACAGCGGGCTCAAGCCTGGCTCGGGCAAGATCACAACAATAAAGTCAGGATGTACCCACCTGCCTTGACCGACACCTGGCCCAGCCTCCCAGTGAGCCGCTGAGAGCCTGATTCAGCCACTCCTGCCCCCTCCACAGCCCAGTGCTCCAGTGAGCATGTGGGGTGGGGGGGTTTGCAGAGCAGAGAGCTGGTGACTGACAGAGCCGGCAGGGGACAGATGTAGCATCAGACCAATGCTGCATCCACCAAGTAAGTATGATTTTTGAAAAAAAAGGCCAACTTTTAAGAATAGGCAACAGACAGATTTACTGCAATATATTAAAATTATTTTAAACAGAAATGTAAGGAACACAACTCACAAATACAACCTTACAGTACGTAAGTATAATTGATCAGATCTAATTAATATCAAGGAGTTCCTCTGTAAACCACTGGCTAGTGAAGTCTGAACTCTAATGGAGTCTCCTCTACAGTCATACCACACTGCAGTGGCGGTCCGTTCATAGGGGGCGCCCGGGCGACGACCCCCCCCCCAAGTCGGTAAAAAAAAAAATAAGAAAGAAAAAAAATAAGAAAGAAAAAAAAATATTTAAACATGTCCCTTTAAGAAAAAAAAAAATCTAAAAAAGGTCCTTATGTGCACTGTGTCCTGGCGCCGGGCGCAGTGCAGGACGGGTAGCGTCACCTCTGTGCAATCACGAGATTGCAGATGAGGCGCTACATTGGCAGTGAAAAAATGCCTTTGTGGCGCTGCCCATCGTGCCACAGCTTCCGGCGCGAGGGACTGTATTGCGGGTGCACACAGTATATAGCCTATTTTACTTCCCCACTAGGCAGTGCTTTCTGTGCTAGCGCCGACGTCACTCGAAGTACAGGAAGTGACGTCGGCTCAGTGGAACGCATCGCCTGAGAGGATCAGTATCAGGTAAAGAAGTCATGCCTTCATGCTGATCAACAAATTATGTAGAGGCAGCAGCAGCGTCCAAACAACCCGCGGCGCGCGCCCGCGACCCGGTCCGAAGCTCTGTGGCCGCGGGACCCGCGGATCCAATCGGTGCCGGATTCCTGCGATCGGTCACAGGAGCTGAAGAACGGGGAGAGGTGTGTCTAAACCTTCCCCGTTCTTCACAGTGGCGCTGTCATTGATCTTCTGTTCCCTGATATAGGGAAAGGCGATCAATGACCTCACACTTTCAGCCCTGCCCCCCCTACAGTTAGAAACACATATGAGGTCACACTTAACTCCTTCAGCGCCCCCTAGTGGTTAACTCCCAAACTGAAATTGTAATTTTCACAGTAAACAATGCATTTTTATAGCACTTTTTGCTGTGTAAATGACAATGGCAATTTTTTTCCAAAAATAGGTAGAAGAATACGTATCGGCCCAAACTGAGGAATTTTTTTTTATATATATATTTTTGGGGGATATTTATTATAGCAAAAAGTAATTTTTTTTTCAAAATTTTTCACTATATTTTTGTTTATAGCGCAAAAAATAAAAACCGCAGAGGTGATCAAATGCCACCTCAAGAAAGCTCTACTTGTGGCAAAAAAAGGACACCAATTTTGTTTGGGAGCCACGTCGCACGACCGCGCAATTGTCAGTTAAAGCGACGTAGTGCCAAATTGCAAAAAGGGGCCTGGTCCTTTACCTGCATATTGGTCTCGGTCTTTGTTCGGCGAAAATAGAAATAGCGGCCGCAATAACTTTTTTTTTTATTTAAATGTTCAGCAAAAATAGCGACCGCAAGGCCCCCCCATTCCCCCCCCCCCTTAATAACAATTTATCTTTTATATTTAAATTACCTGGTTATCTAAACTATCTATTAATCTCATGTAGTAAATCATAGTCTTTGGTAATCTCGTGCAGTATGTCCGCAGTATCTGGTAATCTCGTGCAGTATGTCCACAGTCTCTGGTAATCTTGTGCAGTATGTCCGCAGTATCATCTGGTAATCTAATGCAGTATGTCTGCAGTATCTGGTAATCTAATGCAGTATGTCCACAGTATCTGGTAATCTAATACAGTATGTCCGCAGTCTTTGGTAATCTTGTGCAGTATGTCCGCAGTATCTGGTAATTTCGTGCAGCATGTCCGCAGTATCTGGTAATCTAATGCAGTATGTCCGCATTATCTGGTAATCTAATGCAGTATGTCGCAGTATCTGGTAATCTAATGCAGTATGTCTGCAGTATCTGGTAATCGAATGCAGTATGTCCGCAGTCTCTGGTAATCTCGTGCAGTATGTCCGCAGTCTCTGGTAATCTTGTGCAGTATGTCTCTGGTAATCTCGTGTAGTATGTCCACAGTCTCTTGTAATCTCATGCCCATTTATAGTCCTTCATTACTAACAGTGTCATTTTTTAGTATGCGCCAATCTGTAAGGCTGCGCTATATAACATGATTTGTGATGCTGGGGCTATATGCTCTGTGCTGTGATGCTGAGCTGTATATTCCTGACACTATGAGTGGAAGCAAGTGGAATACAGTGGACGGAGTGGGTGGATTCTATAAGGGGTGTGGCTTATGCGAAGTGGGAGGGACCAAACGTGGAGGGGCGGGGTCTTGCACCCCCCATCCTAAAACTTCACCAGCCGCCACTGCCACACTGCATCCACTTTAATTTAGTCCCTAGCGGGCAAAACACAACACTTCCCTGGCAGTAATATATCTTCTAGCCAAAGGTTTGGTGAAAGGTAGGTAAAAGAAAGTCCTCTTTAACATATGGCACCTCATCCCAAATAGATTAAATGGAAAGTTTGGAGAGGATAGAGGATTATAGCGGTGCCAATTATAGAAACCAGACGTAACGTTATATCAAAAATAGAAAATTGTATTCAATTCATACAAATTTGTATGAATTGAATAAAATTGAATAAAATACATTGTCCCTCTGCACAGATCAGGCATCTCCAGCTGGCCACATTACTGGGGACACTTACCAATCCAGCGCTGTCCACACTGCAGAAAGTTGATAAAAAAACTGCAACAAAGTGAAAAGTTCTGCAGGTAAAAAGTCACAGACAAAGCTACGTAAATATCCATGTTCCTTACTCTATCACAATTTTCTGACATCAACTGTTGATGTCAATACTATTCAACACTGTAAACACACCATGGTGCTTTTTTTTTTTAAGAAACTGTTCCAGTTGCAGCAATAGAAAGTTGGTCTCTATGCTGCTCAGTCTTGCATCTGATCCTCATATTGACATTACACTTGTCACAAAAAATCACCGCGTGTAGGCTAAAACGGCGTTTAAAACAATGTTTTTAAACCCACGCATGCTCAGAAGCAAGTTTTGAAGCTAGCTTCAATGGAAAAGAGTGCTGAACGTAACCGCGCTTTGCTAGAGCATTTTGAAAAAACGATGGTGTGTAGGCAACGTCGTTTTTGAAAATTGAAGTTTCAAAAACGTCGTTTTTTTACTTCACAAAAAATTTCGTTTTTTTTCATCACATAAAGTGATGGTGTGTACGCAGCATTAGACTGAACTATCCATTTTGGTCATAATGGACCTTCAAAAGATAAATATTCTGTACTTTTTTTACATACTCAGTAGACATGTGCACACTGAAATATTTTGTTTCAGAATTTTGTTTTCGTCCGAAAAATGTATTTAGTTAGTTACCCCCGAAATTCGTTTTTATTTATTTAGAAAATCCGAATTAAGGTCGAATCTGTCGATTGAAGGCTTATGGTGTCTGTCGAATGTTCTAAGAAGATTCGACAAAGCTGCTCAACTGTAAGACGCTGCAATCGTACATTTCCGGGGCGAATGCTCCGCCCACAAGCTATAGTAGAATTCTAATGTTGTATGACTAGTAATTATTATATTTATTAATTATTATTACTAGTCAACCAACATTAGAATTATTCTATAGCCTATTAGGTAGATTCAGAAAGATGGGCTTAACTTTGCCGCGGCGTAGCTTAGCCTGTTTAGGCTACGCCGCCGTAAGTTAGCGAGGCAAGTACTTGATTCTCAAAGTACTTGCCTGCTAAGTTACGGCGGCGTAGCCTAAAGCGGGCGGACGTAAGGGCGCCTAATTCAAATGTGTCTAAGGGGGCGTGTTTTATGTTAATGGGGCTTGACCTGACATTTTTGACGTTTTTTTTTACTGCGCATGCGCCGTGCGCCTACATTTCCCAGTATGCATTGCGGCTATGTCCGCCACACGGGCCTATTGATTTCAACGTGGACGTAAGCGACGTAAATCCCTATTCACGGACGACTTACGCAAACGACGTAAAAATGTTGAATTTCGAAGCGGGAACGGCGGCCATACTTTAACATTACTATTCCATCTACAAGATGGAATAACTTTAGGCCTGATATTGCCTTACGGAAACGGCGTAAATGTACTGCGGCGGCCGGGCGTACGTTCGTGAATCGGCGTATCTACTAATTTACATATTCTACGCCGACCGCAATGGAAGCGCCACCTAGCGGCCAGCCTCAGTATTGCAACCTAAGATAGGACGGCGCAAGCCGTCCTATCTTAGATATGTTTAAGCGTATCTCTGTTTGAGAATACACTTAAACATAAGTCGGCGTAGATTCTGAGTTAGGTCGGCTTATCTACTGATAAGTCGGCCTAACTCTTTGTGAATCTATCTATATGGGCGGAGCATTTGACCATAAATGTCCACTTGCGGCGATTGTATGTTTTTAGCTGCTTCGTCGATTCTTCATGCTGAATCTTTTCTCTCTATGTCGAATAATCTTACACTAATAGAGTAAGGTTAGGAACATTCAACCGCGGGCTCGATAGACACATATCGCTATTGTCACCGTCATGTCGAATCTTCTATCTATATGAAACTGTTGTCGCAACAAAACAAAAATAAAGCATTTTTTATGTCGGATCTTTTACATTTTGTATTCTGAGCGTTCGTTATTGTTTGTTAAAACGAACGCGAAAATCCCAGAAATTCGGATGAAAATGCATTCGGACGAAAACGAATGCACGAGTCTAATACTCAGCTCTGTATGACCTTGTGGCCCCATTTAAAGTGACATAGTTACTGGAAGCGACTCAGTCTTGTCATTTATCCCGTAGATTGCTCTGTTGATTTCAGGAACCCTCATGAGAAAAAAAAAGAGTTAAACATCAACAGCTCCATCTCCCCCCAGCAGTAGTAATAACTTGTGAAGATGTAAATGATGAAACAATAATTTGTCTCAATGTGTGAATTATTCATTAGAAAGCAAAACAAAGGTGGGCTGCTTGATTAAGGACAGCGCAGGCTGCTGATAACACACCGAGATGTAATTTGGTTGCCGTATAATGCAGATGAAGCAATAGGAAATGATTTAACATCTCTGTAATCAATAATATCACAGCTGCAGGCCCGGTTCTTAATGCACTTTAATAAGAAGAGATGCTAAACAGTGACAAAATCTTTGCATTGGATCAGATTCGGGGGAATGGTTGGAGAGAAATCTGCAGTGGAAGCCGAATCACAACTCATACACTAGCCCCAGTCAACTTCTTACTTTACACTACTGATGATTTCCATGCTCATCTCTCTCGCTGCAAAATAAATAAGCCATTCTGTTACTGGTTTCCAGTATTTCTAGTTGGCTTATTATATTGGGAAAGACTGGCGCTATTATTTAAAAAAAATTAGAGAGGAACATTAATCGTTTTCTTAAAAGTAAAAAAATAAATAAAAAAATTGTACAGATACTGTAGCTGCTGCCTTTTAACACATTGGTACTTACCAGCCCGTGGATCAGTGGCGGCTGGTGCTCAAAATTTTATGGGGGGCGCAAACAAACTGAAAAAAAATAAAAAACATAGCCACTGTGCCCATCAAACACAGCCACTGTACCCATAAATTGCCACCACTGTGCCATCAAACGCAGCTACTGTACCCATCAGAGAAAATGGGGGATGAAGGGATTATAGCAGTGCCAAACAAGTCATCCCCTTCATCCCCCATTTTCTCTACCATTATTCAGGGATGAGGCGCTGTATCTCATAGAGGACACACTAGTCACTTCCATAATTTTTCTTACTGTACCCATCAATTGCTACCAGTGTGCCCATCAATTGCTGCCACTGTGCCTATCAATTGCCACCACTGTGCCCATCAATTGCTGCCAGTGTGCCCCATCAATTGCTGCCAGTGTGCCCATCAATTGCCGCCACTGTGCCTATCAATTGCCACCACTGTGCCCATCAATTGCCACCACTGTGCCCATCAATTGCCACCACTGTGCCCATCAATTGCTGCCAGTGTGCCCCATCAATTTCGGCCAGTGTGCCCCATCAATTTCGGCCAGTGTGCCCCATCAATTGCCGCCAGTGTGCACCATCAATTGCCGCCAGTGTGCACCATAAAATGCTGCCAGTGTGCCCCCCCGCCCAGCACTTATCTGTCTCTGCGCTGTACTCCGTGCTCCAAGTCCTATCTGCTATGATTGGATGCCTGATCGTCCAATCACAGCACCTGTTGCTTCAGCCAATCAGGTGACAGGTAACCAGACCCAAGCACCTGATTGGCTGAGAGGTCGGTCAGTGTTAGGGAAGCAAATAAATTGCTTCCCTAACACAACACTATGTAAACAGTGAATTTTGAAGCCTATTAGAGCCTATCCACACACGCCTGACACCATCTGAACCAAATAAGTTTATCTTGGTCTCATCAGACCACAGGATATGGTTCCAGTAATTCATGTCCTTGGTCTGCTTTGGGGTGACAGCCATGCAGACCAACTTGATGCAGTGTGAAGCGTATGGTCTGAGCACTGACAGGCTGACCACCCACCCTTTAACCTCTGCGGAAATGCTGGCAGCATCCATATGTCTATTTTACACACTGAGCATGTGCACTCAACTTCTTTGGTTGACCATGGCGAGGCCTGTTCTGAGTGGAACCTGTCCTGTTAAACACCTCCAGCTCTCAATGTATGTAATGGCAAGGGGTGCTGGGGTGTACAGGAAGGTCTATTATTGCTGGCTGCTTGAGGATCTATTGTTGCTGAAAGGGATCTATTTTCACAGGGGTAGAGTCTATTGTTGCTGGGGAGGTCAGTTGTCACTGGTAAAGGATCTAGTGTTGCTGGAGGGCTCTTATACTCCTGGGAGACATCAACTGTTGAGGGAGGGGTCTATTGTTGCTAGCTGTTCAGAGTCTATTGCTGCTGGCTACAGTGGATCTATTTTACTTCCTATCATATACAAATGACTTAGCACCACAAATGGATACTTGGTTCTGAATCCATTACTGAGAGGTGGGTAGGGGGTGGAACCAAGGTATGGTGCTCGGAGGTGGGTAGGGGGTGGAACGAAGGAATGGTGCTCAGAGGTGGGTAGGGGGTGGAACCAAGGAATGGTGCTCGGAGGTGGGTAGGGGGTGAAACCAACGAATGGTGCTTGGAGGTGGGTAGGGGGTGGAACCAAGGAATGGTGCTCGGAGGTTGGTAGGGAGTGAAACCAAAGAATGGTGCTCGGAGGTTGGTAGGGAGTGAAACCAAAGAATGGTGCTTAGAGGTAAGTAGAGGGTTGGAACCAAGGAATGGTGCTCAGAGGTGGGTAGGGGGTGGACACAACAGGTGACACGGAAGTAGGGAGTTCCTGCACCTATTCTCTGAGAAAAAAAACCTTATATATATATATATATATATATATATATATATATATATATATATATACACACAGTATATATACGGTATGTGTGTGTAAATAATCCCACAACAACCTCCGGCAGCTAAGTGGCACTTAAAAGTGCATCACATTGCACGTAGCTTCTGTTGAGAAATGGGGAGAACTTAGTATTATTATTATTATTATTATTATTATACAGGATTTATATGGCACCAACAGTTTGCGCAGCGCTTTAAAACGTGAGGGCAGACAGTACAGTTACAATACAATTCAATACAGGAGGAATGAGACGGCCTGGCTCGTTAGAGGTTCCAATTTTACCCTTTTACTTTGTTTCTTTGCTTGTTGTTGCACCGAAAGTTTTTTTACTTCAGTTTCTATAAAGATTTTGCTTATTTACTTACTATATTACATTTCATTGTGTTTGGAGTTATGTATAAGGGAAAAAAAACATGTTTTATACATTTTATTTGAGTTCCTCTTTATATAAGCATTTGATTGATTGACTAATGGATTGATCGATTGATTGATTTATTGATTGATTATGGAATGTGTGAATGGGGGATTCAAATATTTATTTTTTCTCATTTAACCCACTGAAATGACTAAACTGTGGCCAGCCTTACCGTATGAAAGTGCGTACAGACATGACATGATTGGCTAGGTCCAGCAATGATCACATGCAAGGTATAACACCACGAGCCTTTAACTATTAAGGAAATAACAAATAAAGAGGTTTTAGGGTTCGATTTTTTTCGCCACATCTTCTTCATAGACTAAATTTGATCATTCAGCCAAGCCTTATGCTTTTTGTGCCAACAGCCTGCAAACTTGAGTGCATAAGGACACACATATGGTGCCTTCATCTCCGCCCATCCCCTAGAGTCTTTGGTCACCTCAATCACGCTACTGAGCCACAGTACACTTTTTGGTACATCTTCTATACATCTTTGAAGCATAATTCTTTATTCCATGGATATTTAATGATTTTTTTTCTCATTATGCCTCCCTGTTTAAAGAAAGTCAATAAAAGGAGCATAAACACTTCTTTGATTGCTAGATCAATATGAAATCATTCAAACAACAAGTGGAAGGACATCATTTTCATGGTTATAGGTTCTGTACAGAGAAGCTTATCTGCATCCCAGTCCCCAGCTATAAGATCTCAAATATACAAAACCTTAACTCCATTAGTTGAAGATGACTTAACCACTTCCTGACGGCCGTACGACTATATACGGCCGCAGGGTGGTTCTACTTCTCTGGGGCGCCGTGTTTTCACGTCCGCCCCTTTCCGCGTTCCCCGCACGTGCTCCCGAGCGCGCAGCGGGGAACTTCTGTGCTGGCCGTGTCCCTATATAATTTTTCTTCCACTTTTCAATTATGCGCTACTTTGTGTTGGTCCATCACATAAAATTCCAATAAAATATATTTATGTTTTCGGTTGTAACATGACAAAATGTGGAAAATGGGGTATAAATACTTTTTCAAGGCACTGTACACTATAATGGAAGTCACGCATAAAGGGGGTGAAATTACATGTAGGGTGAAAGATTACAACAAAACCTGCAACATGCTAAAATTGACATCCTTATATTTCTTAAACTAAAGGTAAAGTACAGCCCAAAGCAAAAAAAAACGAGCATAGGGCTAGCATGAAAAGGAGAGCACAAGGTAATCCGGGGAAGTCAGGGTTTAAAAAAAAGTTACATAGCCTTTATGTTTATTGGGCTGTCAGCGGGGGGCAGCAGGGGTAGTCTTGGGGGGATGTTACATGGGACCGGACATCTGGGGGAAGACACAAGGAGGAGAAGCAATCCCTCCTGCCCGCCCTGCATCGGATTGAATCGTCCTATGTCTGTTTTTTCAGGCCAGTACAGTTGGTGTCTTTTAAGGCAATTTAAAACAACCTGCTGTTATTATTTTATTAGCCTCTCTCTGGTGACTGACGATAGGAGCCACGCCATCCTTCAACAGAAGCAAGACCACAATATACCTGTCAATAGAGGACAGATCCTTTGCCCTAGATCGCTCCATTCTCGACTAACACCATACAGACCAGGACCTTTAGATCTCACTGGCAGTAGTAATCTGCATACCTATGGACAGCTTGACTCTTTTGGCTCTTGGAAATATAGCCTCCAAGACTAACCCAATGATGTTAGGATTCACAATATGCTCACCATAACACCTTGGTAGCCCATTTGGTTCATGGGGCCATAGCTTGCGCATGCGTGATGGACCACCTCTTCCTTGATCCTACCTTTATTTGAACTATCGTCTAATGGTCGGTGAAACATCTATAGTGGGGATCCAAGTTACAGCTTTGAAAATACTAAGCCCTTTTCAGTCCCTGAAGAAGATTCAAACCATATGTTTTTGGAAACTCGTTGGATGATCTGTCTTTGGGCTTCTGTTCTCAGCTGATTTTTATCCATTTTCAATCATATGTGTTTTTTATCACTTCTGTGCTTGATGTTTCATCATGTATTAGCTTTTTGTATACCTGTGTTCAATTTTTTTTTAACCTTTTTCATACATCACTGTTTGTTGTCCATTTAAAATCCATTCTTTGAGGAAAATGGTTTTTACCATCTAATGTATGGAGCCCCGATGGAATGCCAGTTATGGTGGATTAACTGGTAATTACAATGGTGGTATCTGCAGAATCTGGTTCATCCCCGAGCCGGTGAAGTGCGGCAGGGACTGTGAAAGAAGTTACGCAGCTACGAAGTGGATAATTTGATACTTGGAACCTCCAAGGATCGGCAACCTTAACTTAATGGTTATTGTAGTAATTTGGTTTCCTTTATTAAGGAATGTTTGTTATATATTTGTTATTATTTTAATAAAGGGGCCGAAAACTGACAATTTTACTCCAACATTGGTGTCATGTTTTTTTGGTAAGTTTAGGATGGTGTAAAAAGGGTGGTGTTGTGCAGAAGTTAGTAATACAAAGGTTTAGGATTACATCTGGGGTACCTTTGTCATGTTAAAATAAAAAGCCACCACTGAGATCTTAAGCCCTGTACACACGATCGGATATCTGATGGAATCTAATCCGATGGATTTTTTAGTCGGATATCCGATGAAGCTGACTTTCATCAGTCTTGCCTACACACCATCAGTCAAAAATCCAGCCGTGTCCAATGAGGTGACATAAAACACTACGACGTGCTGAGAAAAATGAAGTTCAATGCTTCAGAGCATGCGTCGACTTGATTCTGAGAATGCATGGATTTTTGACCGATGGACTTCCACACAGACGATCGGTTTTTTATCCATAGGAAAAATTTAAAACATGTTCTATTTTTTTTCATCGAAGGAAAACAAACCGACGGGGCCCACACACGATCTGTTTGTCCGATGAAAACGGTCCATAGGTCTGTTTTCATCAGACAAACCGATCGTGTGTACAGGGCTTAAGAGTTTTCTGATTAAATTGTATATTAGCCAGTATAGAAATTTACAGCTAAATCAAATATTAATAGAAACAAAATAACTTTAAGAATACATACAGTTTGTGTTAACATTCATGCCTTCTTTGAATATGAAATTATACCCGCACATAAAGAACACAGCATTATGCTTTATCTGAACAGTAAACAAACTCTAACTCATCTCGAGTGTTATTAAAAGAAATAGAATTTACTGGCGTGAGTCCATATTCAATATGGCTCCTTTCCTTTTTAATGAAATGTCATTATTCCAATACAAATCCTTTCACTTTTACAGTCTTGCTCCACTCTCATATTCGTATATTTCATTTCCTGCAGTTGCATGGTATTATTGTCTCTTTTCCCGAGCTATTGATTTAGGTGCGTATGGTTATTACAATGCAAAATAAAACAGTCCCCTCATCCATTCTACCTTGTACTGTTGAACATTAACTTAATTTGTTTCAAATCTGCATTCGATTTGGCAAAGAAACCATTTATCTTTATGAAGAAGGCGCTCATAAAGTAGGGACTTTAAGAGATCACGGATCTAAAAAATTTAATAGCCTTGTGTCTTATACACTCGGAAAATGAATTAAATCTTCAAATATTGGATGTCTCAAAATAACCTTTTTGCATTTCATACTATGTTTAATTTATTGTTTTTCTAGATGCAAAAAAAAAAAGAGGGGGGAACCCTTTATATTCAGGTTTACAGGCACCATATGAAAATCAATTCATAAATAAACAGTCTAATATCAAAGCCAATCACAGACCCAATAGACAGTGTAAGTTTACTCATCAGGAACAGGCATGAGACCTTCCAAACTAGATGATGATGTATTATACTGATTATATTATTGAGAAGTGACACATCAGAATGACGTATATAAGTACGATTAGATGGCATATTAAGCAATTATACTGAGAAGTGACACATTAGAATGATGTGCATAAACAACTATTCAATGGCATATTAAGGAGATTATATTTTGAGAAGTGACTCTTTGGAATGATGTATATAAAAAAAAAAAACATTTGTGTTTTTTATGAGTTTATTACATATTATTTAGTTGAAGAAATGTCACTGCCAGGTTGTTTTTATCATTTAGCCTGAGAAAGATGCTGACTCGTCATGTTGCCGCCACCCCTATATCCAGGGCAAGGAGATGTCCTCTTCTGATTCTGGGATACAAAAGAGGTATATGCAAATGTAACTAACTGGTGTCTTCTTAACACGTAAATATTTATTTTAGGTGGTGTAACCCTCTAATGGAGACTTGCATTGAGGAAATATGCAAGATTATTAACCTTACCTTTCATTATTTTTAAATTAATTGACCAGGATCAAGAGTTTAGACGTGCATGGGCTAGAGTTGCCACCTCATCCCTTTAAACCCGAACACATATGAATTACACAGGTCCTGAAGCGAATTTTATGCAGATAAGTCTCCAAGTGAGTTTAATTACCACCATAATCAGCCACAGAACCTGTGTAATTAATATGTGTTTGGTTGCAACCCTAATGATGGCCTAGGCCCTTTGCTTGCCTTTATCTGGCCCTTGGGACACTATTCCTCCATCTGACACCAACCATGGGGTATTATTCCTTCCACTGACACCAATGATGGGGCATTAATTATTCCTCTGATACCACTGATGGGGCACTATTTCACCCGCTACCACCAAAGACGAGGCACTATTTATCATACTGACACCGACAATGAGGCACTATTCCTTCTACTAACACCAATGACGGAACATTATACCTCTCACTGACACCAGGGATGGGGCACTATTCATTTCACTGACGCCAGCAATGGGGCACTATTCCTCTCACTGACACCAATGATGTGTTGGATTGGATTGGAAATTTGTAGAAAAAGGGACTTTGTAGGCACATAAAAAATTTAACACATTTTAATAATTCACATATAGGTAGATTCACAAAGAGTTAGGCCAGCTTATCAGTAGATAAGCCGACCTAACTCTGAATCTACGCCGCCGTATGTTTAAGCGTATGCTCAAACAGAGATACGCTTAAACAAAGCTAAGATAGGACGGCTTGCGTCGTTCTATCTTGGCTTGCAATTTTTCGGATGGCCGTTAGGTGGCGCTTCCATTGCGGCCGGCGCAGATTATGTAAATGAGCTCGTACGCCGATTTCCGAACATACGCCAGCCCGCCGCAGTCGAATTACGTCGTTTACGTAAGGCCTTAGGCGGCCTAAAGTTATTCCACCTATGAGGTGGAATAACAATGTTAAAGTATGGCTGCCGTTCCCGCCGCGAGGTTCGAATTGTTTACGTCGTTTGCGTAAGTCGTCCGCGAATTGGGAGTTACGTCGTTTACGTCCACGTCTAAATCAATAGGCCCGTACGGCGTACTTAGCCGCAATGCGCACTGGGAAATGTAGTCGCCCGACGTGAGGTCAAGCCTCATTTCAATACAACACGCCCCCCTCCAACCAATTTGAATTAGGCGCCCTTACGCCCGCTCGTTTGAGGCTACGCCGCCGTAGATTAGCAGGTAAGAAGATTGAAAATCAATACTAGCCTAGCTAATTTACGGCGGCGTAGCCTAAACAGGCTACGCTACGCCGTCCTAAAGATATTCCTGTGTACCTGAATCTACCTAAGTGTATCATATAATATGCACAAGATACATATAAGATAGAGATACAAAAGTAGAAAAGGCCGAATGGTTTTTCCCAAAGAAAATGATGCGTCATTATTTCTCCCACAGCCACCAACAATGGAGCACTATTTCTTCCACTAACACCAATGACAGGGCACTATTCCTTCCACTAACACCAATGACAGGGCACTATTCCTTCCACTGACACCAATGACAGGGCACTATTTCTCCCACTAATACCAACGATAGGACACTATGGGCCTGATTTACCAAGCCTTTACTCCATGACTCATGGAGTAAAAGCAGGAGTAGCAGCCGTTTGGCCATTTACTAAAGAAATACGCTGCTAGTGCAGTGTATTTCCCTAGTTACTAATGTGCTCCGTGCGCCCAGGAGAGGGTGCATTGTGCACCAGTACAGACCTGGCGCACGGCACATTAAACTGTAAATTGCGGGGGTTTGGGCGGGAGTTTATTAGGGGGGGAGGTGGGGGGATGCAGGGGAAGTGAAGTGACATGTGTTTTAAAGTGTTTGGCGGGCCGAATTGAAAGGGAAAGTGTTTTTTGAAAACAGATCCCCGTACGCTTGCACAGTGCGCCTGAACCTCGGGAGGTTCATTTGCATACTGGGCATGCGCAGAGAGAAAAGTCAGGGATTCCCGTGCGCCTTGTCAGTACGCCGTGAAAATCTTGGTAAATACCAAGCGGCGTACCCGTGATTGCGCTGCGTGACGCGGCGCACGGGAATCTCCGAGCTGTTTTCAGCCCTGAAGGGGAACTCCGCGCCAAATTTCAAACTTGAAATCGGCGCGGGTCCCCCTTCAGGGCTACATTAGGCTCTTAGGCTTGGTCCGGAACGTGAGGGGTTAAACCCGCGCCGATTCGGCGCGGGGGTCCCCCCCAGATCCAAACCAAGCCCTCATCCCAAGCACGCAGTCTGGCCCGGACAGGAATGGGGGAGGGGACGAGCGAGCGCCCCCCCCCTCCTGAGCCGTACCAGACCGCATGCCCTCAACATGGAGGAGTGTGTGCTGTGGGGGAGGGGGGCACTGCCCCCCCACCCCACAGCACTCTTGCCCCCATGTCGATAGGGACAAGAGCCTCTTCCCGACAACCCTTGCCATTGGTTGTCGGGGTATGCGGACGGGGCTAATCGGAATCTGCGAGCTCCCTTTAATAAGGGGGCCCCCCACCCTATGTGAATGAGTATGGGGTACATCGTACCTCTACCCATTCACATGGGGGAAATGTAAAGTAAAATAAAACACCACACAGAATAAAATATTTTATTAATCTACTCCGGAGCCCCCCCTTTCTTCTTTAGCTCTCTTAGAAGGGGGGGTTTCTTCTCTCCCGATCTTCCGCCGGGACCCTGGGCTTCGGTGATTTCTGCCGGGGGAGGGCGCCATCCCTCGGTCCTCTCCGGAGCCTTCCGCCGGATGCCCCCACCCCATTTAAGCTCTTTTTCATTAGGGAGGGGCATCCGGACTTCGGGGTCTTCTGCCGGGGGATGGCGCCTATCCCCCGGTCTTTCCGGTGCCTTCCGCCAGGGTTCCGGTCTTCCTGGTCTTCTGCCGGGGGTGCGCCAACTCCCCGGTCTTTTCTCTTCTGTCTTCTCTGCTCCCTCTTCTGCCTGGCTCCCCCGCGGAGCCAGGGCTTTCTTCCGTCTTCTTTCTTCTCTCTTCCTTCTTCTGCCTGTCTCCTCCGGGAGCCCAGGGCTTGTCTCCGCTGTCTTCTTGCTTCTCTTCCATTGGATGTTGACACGACGAGGTTCCGCGCTGACATGCCGTGTCAGCGGCGGGCATGGACTTATATAGGGTAATGCCACCATGTGACCTCAACCCATGTGACATCACATTCCCATCATGCCCAGGGAATGTGATGTCACATGGGTTGAGGTCACATGGTGGCATTACCCTATATAAGTCCATGCCCGTCGCTGACACGGCATGTCAGCGCGGAACCTCGTCGTGTCAACATCGAATGGAAGAGAAGGAAGAAGACAGCGGAGACAAGCCCTGTGCTCCGCGGAGGAGACAGGCAGAAGAAGGAACAGAGAAGAAAGAAGACGGAAGAAAGCCCTGGCTCCGCGGGGGAGCCAGGCAGAAGAGGGAGCAGAGAAGACAGAAGAGAAAAGACCGGGGAGTTGGCGCACCCCCGGCAGAAGACCAGGAAGACCGGAACCCTGGCGGAAGGCACTGGAAAGACCGGGGGATAGGCGCCATCCCCCGGCAGAAGACCCCGAAGTCCGGATGCCCCTCCCTAATGAAAAAGAGCTTAAATGGGGTGGGGGCATCCGGCGGAAGGCTCCGGAGAGGACCGAGGGATGGTGCCCTCCCCCGGCAGAAATCACCGAAGCCCAGGGTCCCGGCGGAAGATCGGGAGAGAAGAAACCCCCCCTTCTAAGAGAGCTAAAGAAGAAAGGGGGGGCTCCGGAGCAGATTAATAAAATATTTTATTCTGTGTGGTGTGTTTTTTTTACTTTACATTTCCCCCAGGTGAATGGGTAGAGGTACGATGTACCCCATACTCATTCACATAGGGTGGGGGGCCGGAATCTGGGGACCCCTTTATTAAAGGGAGCTCGCAGATTCCGATTAGCCCCGCCCGCATACCCCGACAACCAACGGCAAGGGTTGTCGGGAAGAGGCTCTTGTCCCTATCGACATGGGGGCAAGAGTGCTTTGGGGTGGGGGGGCAGTGCCCCCCTCCCCCACAGCACACACTCCCCCATGTTGAGGGCATGTGGTCTGGTATGGCTCAGGAGGGAGGGGGGCGCTCGCTCGTCCCCACCCCCATTCCTGTCTGACCAGACTGCGTGCCTGGGATAAGGGCTTGGTTTGGATCTTGGGGGGGACCCCACGCTATTTTTTTGCGCGGGTTTAACCCCTTATGTTTCAGACCAAGCCTAAGAGCCTGGTATGCACCTGGAGGGAACCCACCTTATTTTTTTTGGGGGGGTCTGGAGTTCCCCTTCATGAACAGCGATCTGTCATTTACACATGTCAGTCCCCCCCCCCTACAGTTAGAACACACCCAGGGAACATATTTAACCCCTCCCTCGCACCTAGTGTTAACCCCTTCCCTGCCAGTGGCATTTTTTGAGTAAGCAATGCATTTTTTACAGCACTGATCGCTAGAAAAATGCCAATGGTTCCAAAAAAGTGTTCGATGTGTCCGCCATAATGTCGCAGTACCGATAAAAATCGCTGATCGCCCCAATAACTAGTTAAAACAACAAAAAACAAAAATTTGTAGACGCTATAACTTTTGCAAAAACCAAACACTAAACGCTATTTGCGATTTTTTGGAACCAAAAAGATGTAGAATACGTATCGGCCTAAACTGAGGGGTTTTTTAGTTTTTTGAATATATATTTTTGGGGATATTTATTATAGCAAAAAGTAAAAATAATTTTTACATATGTGGGCGGGACTTACGCAAGTCCCGCCCACATATATAAACATCGTTCAAACCACACATGTGAGGTATTGACGCGTGCGTTAGAGCGAGAGCAATACTTTTACCACTAGACCTTCTTTGTAACTATAAACTGGTAACCTGGAAAAAAAAGAAAAAGGTCGCCTATGGGGATATTCACGGAATTCATTTTGGCCCCATTGCAGGAGTGTTTCCAATAGTAAAGCGTGACATGTAAGGTATCTATTTACTCAGTGTAACATCATCTTTCACATTATCCCCAAAAATTGGGCTCACTTTCGTGTTTTGTTAATTTTTAACCACTTGAGCCCGGACCATATTTCTGGTCAATGACCGGGCAAGTTTTTGTGATTCGGCACGGCGTCGCTTTAACTGACAATTGCGCAGTCGTGCGACGTGGCTCCCAAACAAAATTGGCAACCTTTTTTTTCACACAAATAGATTATTAAATGTGCGTGTTTACTTCTGTCTTTAACACCTCCCCTTCAGGCTGGAAAGCATCAGATCAGGGGAAACAAAAAAAAAAAAGCTCTCATTCCATTGCAGCTTGGTTCCTACATGTGTGATGAACTGAGCATGCTCAAACACTTAGAAAAAAAATATCCTTTCTTTTTAAAAGGTGAAAAACACTCATTGGATGCTCATAGAGCGTGGTTTGGATTAATTGCAGGTGTGCCCAATTACAAGCTCACCCAAACTAGAGACTGCAATTTGTTCATGTGATTTCAATTGCTTCATTACTAGCAATGTTATAAAAAGCTTGGATCGATCAGTCCTCAGCTGCCCTCAGAAGGGGCAGGCTGGCAGAAATGCTGTTGCTAAACACAAATGTGGTTTGTTGCATGGGTTTTGTTTTATTTTGCCAATGGTTTTGGTTTATTTTTAAATGATGTTCACTTTGATGTATTTGTCTATGTGGCCTTATTTTATGAAAAATGTGTAAAGCTATGGTTATTTAGAATTTTGAAATGTATTTTTGTTTGTTTGTCTTTTTTTGCTTTCCTTGTTTTGTTGACCAATAAAAATTACTTTAAAATTGTTAAGTTTGTCTTTTGTTACTTTTTCATGCTACATATGTTGACAGCTGCAGCTGAACTAGGTTTGGGCCTAACAAATTATGTGTGATTTTTGTCTAAGCTTCTTTCCTGGTGTGTAATCATGAAATGTTTGCCATGTTTATTCTCCATGACTTTAAAGACAAAAACTGGTAAGTATTTTATTTATTCTGCAGTGGTCCTCAGCCCTCAAGTACCCCCGACAGGACATGTTTTGGGGATTTCTCTTATCAAGAATTGCTGTCCAGACTGTATTTTAAAGCACATGTGCAAGATGAAGGAAAACCTGCAAACATGGCCTGTGGGGGGGTTTGCTATTGGTGGACAGGCTTGACGTGCTGATTTACAGCACTGTGCTTAAATCTAGCGCAAGGCAATCCTATTCAAATTGTGGGTGTTTGAGGGAAGCCAAGTGAGTGTTAGAACCCCTGCTTTGTTTTTTTATTTTTGTGTTGAGCTTTGTGTCCCTTTTCTTAAAATTGGCTTCACTTCCTGTCACACAGCTGAACAGGAAGTGAGGTTAAAACCCTACCAGTGTCATTTCTTGGGGACACAGGTCAATCTAACTAGTGTCCCCATTAAGCAAATTGCACTCCAGCACTGCTGTGTACACCCCAAATCATGGGTCTTCAAACTACGGCCCTCCAGTTGTTCAGGAACTACAATTCCCATCATGCCTAGTCATGTCTGTGAATGTCAGTGCATTACAAGGCCTCATGGGATGTGTAGTTCTAAAACAGCTGGAGGGCCGTAGTTTGAGGATCCCTGCCCCAAATGATTATTTAGTTTGGGGTTTAGTAAAGGCAAAGCCACTCTGCAGTACAAGCATAGTTGCTGAAAATCAGAGAGGAAGCACTGATGGTTTTAACATCCAATCCTGTAGAAGCAAAGTTGTTTTGTTTTCTTCCTTGCTTTGCACTTGTAGTGCAAAGTGGATTTGCCTTTAGTCAATGGACCCCAAAGTCCAAGATCCCTAATAATTTGGGGTGTACACAGCAAAATGCTAGAGTGCAATTTACATAATGGGAAACTATTTAGCTTGATCTCTGTGTCCCCAAGAAAAGATATTAGTAAGGTTTTACCCTCACTTCCTGTTTGGCTATGTGACAGGAAGTGAATGAATTAGAAAGGGTGAAGACACCTCACAAATGTTGTCACTATCAGGGGTGCAGACATCCCCAAAAAATGAGCAGATAATACTTATTTGCAAATAATAATTTTTTAGTTAACATTGGGTGGGGTGCTCTAACGCACACATTCCTACATATTAGCAACGCTCTATCCTGGCCTATTGGCATGGTTATATTTTTTGGGGCTCTCAATAAAACTCTATGAAATTTGTGCTTAAACTAGAACCAGGGGCGGACTGACAACTCATGTGGCCCCTGGGCAATAGAAGATTATGGGGCCCCTCTGGCTTACAGATGACCACCACGCCAGGAGGTAGTGCAGAGGCGGGCAGCTATAATCTTGGGATATTCACATTAAAAGCATGTCATTTTCGGACATATCAGGGACAGATCTAAAAAAAACACAGATTTTTACATACTGTCCCTGGTTTTACTGAGCCTGGCAACCCGGATGGGGCCCCCTAGTGGCATGGGGCCCTCGGGCAGTGCCCGAGTGACTCAATGGTCAGTCCGCCCCTGACAAGAACTATAATCAACAAGTTTTATTTTCTTTAATTTTGGATAGAGTGAGGGAGGGTTATAGGCCCTGTCAGTTTATTTTGTATTATCTGTGTCCAATTGGGGAGATTTGCCTTCACTTCCTGCCCCATAGCCAAACAGGAAGTGAGAGAAAAACTATGCAAATTAACCACTTCCCGCCCAGCCTATGGCCGATTTACGTCCGGGAAGTGGTTACACAATCCTGACAGGACGTCCTGCAGGATTTCATGCCGCACGCGCCTGTGGGGGCACGCAGCGCGGCGATCGGTGATGCGGGGTGTCAGTCTGACACCCTGCATCTCCGATCTCGGTAAAGAGTCTCTCACGGAGACGGAGACTCTTTACCACGTGATCAGCCGTGTCCAATCACGGCTGATCACGATGTAAACAGGAAGAGCCATCGATGGCTCTTCCTCACTCGCGTCTGACAGACGCGAGTATAGGAGAGCCGATCGGCGGCTCTCCTGACAGGGGGCGTTCGCGCTGATTGTTTATCAGCGCAGCCCCCCCTCGGATCACCACACTGGACCACCAGGGATGCCCACCCTGGACCACCAGGGTGTGCAAAAACAAAAAAAATATAGAACAAAAAAACAAAAAGCAATAAAAAATAAGAAAAAAGATGCCAATCAGTGCCCACAAATGGGCACTGACTGGGAAAATCAGTGCCACCCCACAGTGTCCATCAGTGCCACCCCACAGTGCCCATCCATGCACAGTGCCCACCTATCAGTGCCCACCTGTGCCACCCATAAGTATCCATCAGTGCCACCCATAAGTGCCGCCCATCTGTGCCGCCCATGAGTGCCCATCAGTGCCGCCTATGAGTGCCCATCAGTGCCGCATAGCAGCGCCGCCAATCAATGCCACCTCATCTGTGCCCGTCAGTACTACCTCATCGATGTCCATCAGTGCCATCTCATCGGTGCCCATCAGTGCCGCCATATCAGTGCCCGTAATTGAAAGAGAAAAACTTATTTACAAAAAAATTAACCTAAAAAAATAAAAACGTTTTTTTGTTTCAAAATTTGCAGTCTTTTTTTAGTTGTTGCGCAAAAAAAAAACGCAGAGGTGATCAAATAACAACAAAAGAAACCTCTATTTGTGGGGAAAAAAGGACGCAAATTTTGTTTGGGTACAGTGTTGTATGACCGCGCAATTGCCATTCAAAGTGCGACAGTGTTGAAAGCTGAAAATTGGCTTGGCGGGAAGGTGCGTAAGTGCCTGGTATGGAAGTGGTTAAGGGAATCCAGTGCCCCCCCAGAACTAGTGTGTGGGTCCCCTGAAAATTACTGGGCGGGGTTATACAAAAACAGGGTGTGACCTTGACAGGAAGGGGTGGGTCATTTTTCTATTAGGAGGTGCAGATATGTAGTCAGGCCTAGGGCAGAACCAAACCTAAATATACTACTGCATATTAGGGCTTATTTAGACCGGAACCGATTTACAGCGTGTTTTTATATTGTGGGAGGAAACCCACGCAGGCACAGGGAGAACATGCAAACTCTATGCAGATGCTGTCACGGGCGGGATTCGAACCAACGACTCTTTTGCTGCTAGGTCAAAGTGCTATACACTACACCACTGTGGTGAACGAACATGATTGCAGCTGAAAGCATGAGATCTTTTATTTTTTTTTTCAATACCATGCTTTCCAGCCTTATTGACCCCGCCTCTCTCCATAAAGAGGACCTGTCACACACTAGTCCTATTACAAGGGATGTTTACATTCCTTGTAATAGGAAGAAAACTGATCATTTTTTTTTTTTTTTTTAATTTCAGTGTAAAAAATTATAAAACGAAATAAAAATAAATAAGAAAACCCAAAAAAAAAGTTTTAAAGCGCCCCGTCCCGACGAGCTCGCGCACAGAAGCAAACGCATACGCGAGTAGCGCCCGCATATGAAAACGGTATTCAAACCACACAAGTGAGGTATCGCCACGATCGTTAGAGTGAGAGCAATAATTCTAGCCCTAGACCTACTCTGCAACTCAAAAAATGCAACCTGTAGAATTTTTTAAACGTCGCCTATCGAGATTTTTAAAGGGTAAAAGTTTGACGCCATGCCACGAGCGGGCGCAATTTTTAAGCGTGACATGTTGGGTATCATTTTACTCGGCGTAACATTATCTTTCACAATATATAAAAAAATTGGGCAAAATGTATTGTTGTCTTATTTTTTAATTCAAAAAAGTGATTTTTATCCAAAAAAAGTGCGCTTGTAAGACCGCTGCGCAAATACGGTGTGACAAAAAGTATTGCAATGACTGCCATTTTATTCCCTAGGATGTCTGCTAAAAAAAAATATATAATGTTTGGGGGTTCTGATTAATTTTCTAGCAAAAAAAATGTGATTTTCACATGAAGGAGAGAAGTGCCAGAATTAACCCGGTGGGCAAGTGGTTAAAGTACTCATGGCTATAAAGAATAGAGTCATTGCTCATTAAAAAAAAAAAAAAAAAAAAAAAAGGGGGTCCCTCCAAATTAAATTACCAGGCCCTTCAGGTCTGGAATGGATATTAAGGGGAACCCCGCCGTAAAAAAACCCCCAAAAAATGGCGTGGGGTCCCCCCAAATATCCATACCAGACCCTTCAGGTCTGGTGTGGATTTTAAGGGGAACTCCACCCCAAATTGAAAAAAAAAATGGCGTGGAGTCCCCCTAAAAATCCACACCAGACCCTTATCCGAGCACGTTGACCTGGCCGGCCGCAGAAAAGAGGGGGGGACAGAGTGCGGCCCCCCCCCTCTCCTGAACCGCACCAGGCCACATGCCCTCAACATGGGGAGGATGTCCCCATGTTGATGGGGACAAGGGTCTCATCCCCACAACCCTTGCCCGGTGGTTGTGGGGGTATGCGGGCGGGGGGCTTATCAGAATCTGGAAGACCCCTTTAACAAAGGGGAACCCCAGATCCTGGCCCCCCCCTATGTGAAATGGTAATGGGGTACATTGTACCTCTACCATTTCACCCCAAAAAAAATGTCAAAGTGTTAAAAATGACAGTAGCCGGTTTTTGACAAATCTTTTAATAAAATCTTCTTTTCTTCTTTCCTTCGGGTTTCTTCCGCTGCTTCTTTCTTCTCGTCCACATCTTGCCCGACGTCTTCTTCTATCTTCTCCGTCCGTCCTTCAGCCTTCTGGTCACGCATCTTGCCCGTTGTCTTGTCCTGTCTTCTTCTCCGTCCTTCCGCCTCCTCGTCCGCATCTTGGGTCTTCTCCGGTCTTCTTCTCGGTCCGCCAGCCTTCTCGTCCCCGGACCCAGCGTTTGAATTTGATTTGGCCGCCGTTTTCCCGCTCCTGGGACCCGCCCCCCTCTGACGCCACAAGTAAACTCCTTAGAAGGTCATGTGCGTCAGAGGGGGGCGGGGTCACATGAGTGTGACACGGCGGGAACTTCTTCTCCGGGCGGCGCGATTGAAATTGAATTCCCCCGCTGTGTGACGCTCTGTGACCCCGCCCCCCTCTGACGCACATGACCTTCTAAGGAGTTTACTTGTGGCGTCAGAGGGGGGCGGGTCCCAGGAGCGGGAACACGGCGGCCAATTACAATTCAAACGCTGGGTCCGGAGAAGACACAAGATGCGGACGAGAAGGCTGGCGGACCGAGAAGAAGACCGCAGAAGACCCAAGATGCGGACGAGGAGGCGGACGCACGAAGAAGAAGACAGGACAAGACAACAGGCAAGATGCGTGACCAGAAGGCTGAAGGACGGACGGAGAAGATAGAAGAACACGTCGGGCAAGATGTGGACGAGAAGAAAGAAGCAGCGGAAGAAACCCGAAGGAAAGAAGAAAAGAAGATTTTATTAAAAGATTTGTCAAAAACCGGCTACTGTCATTTTTAACACTTTGACATTTTTTTTGGGGTGAAATGGTAGAGGTACAATGTACCCCATTACCATTTCACACAGGGGGGGGGGTCAGGATCTGGGGGTCCCCTTTGTTAAAGGGGTCTTCCAGATTCTGATAAACCTCCCGCCCGCATACCCCCACAACCACCGGGCAAGGGTTGTGGGGATGAGACCCTTGTCCCCATCAACATGGGGACATCCTCCCCATGTTGAGGGCATGTGGCCTGGTGCGGTTCAGGAGAGGGGGGGGCCGCACTCTGTCCCCCCCTCTTTTCTGCGGCCGGCCAGGTCAACGTGCTCGGATAAGGGTCTGGTGTGGATTTTTAGGGGGACTCCACGCCATTTTTTTTTCAATTTGGGGTGGAGTTCCCCTTAAAATCCACACCAGACCTGAAGGGCCTGGAATGGATATTTGCCGGAGAACCGCACGTCTTTTTTTTGGGGGTTTTTACGGCGGGGTTCCCCTTAATATCCATTCCAGACCTGAAGGGCCTGGTAATTTAATTTGGGGGAACCCCTACACATTTTTTTGTTTGTTTTATTAATGAATCCCTTTAGAATTGTCAGAGCCGACAATTCATTATAGCCGCGTGTGAATTTTTAAATGACTTTTTTCCTTCTGAATGTCACTTTGTGCAGGGGGAGTTCTAAGTGCGGGAAAAATGCGCTATTTCACATGCTGACATTACACCCCCCCTAGGTACGAAATTTAAAGGAATATTTCACTTTTATTGTTTCACTTTAAGAATTATTAATTTCACTGCTCCCGAAAAAACGGCCGTTTTAAAAAATAAAAAAAGCATTGATACATGTTCCCTGGGGCAGGACTGAGGTCCCCAAACACTTTTTAGGACAAAACTTGCAGATTAGCCTTTAAAATGAACACTTTTGATTTCTCCCATAGACTTCTATAGGGAGTTCGGCGCGGCTTTACATATTAGTTTCAATGCGCCGGCTGCTACGCTGGTTCATGCGCCCAATTAAGCCTCCACCCGGAGTACTTATTAACGCATGAACCAGCGCAGCGCACAGAGCATAGTAAATCAGGCCCATTGTCTCCTCTTAACCACAGGGGTGTTGTGTCATTTTTTTACTCCCACTGATTACCAAACCTGGGGCATTATCTGCTCCCTCTGACCACAGTTCAACCCCTCTAAAGTCTGAAGGACAGTAAACTGACCCCTTGTTTAGAATGTTTGGAGACCCCTGGCCTAGGCTCTTGCTCATGTGCTCTCTGATGAAGAGAATGTACCCAATCGAAATATTGATCACCCCTCTCAGTGGACCATGTGACCAAGGACCCAGACCTTCAGACATGTGGCAAGTTCTGAAAGGATTGTACAGTGTCGTTGTCTCCAACATTTCCAGCAGCAAGCATGGTTTACCAGACAACCCTCAAAAAGTCCAAGAAACCACCCTCTTATGTAAGTTTTTGACTTTCTGAAGGTCAGCACATGGGCACATCCCCCCATACCTTTCAATAGATCACTCAGGTACTGGGCATAGCTTGTAAAATATGGGGCTGTGCTCTGACCTTCAGAAAGTTCCCGTTTGCCAAAGAGGTTCTTTCTTTTCCAGACAACCTTCCAAAACTCAAAAGAAACCACCCTAACAGCTTGTGTAACGTTATGACTTTCGAAAGGTCAGCACATGGGCACATCCCCCCATACCTTTCAATAGATCACTCAGGTACTGGGCATAGCCTTGTGAAATATGGGGCTGTGCTCTGACCTTGAGAAAGTTCCCGTTTGCCAAAGAGGTTCTTTCTTTTCCAGACAACCTTCCAAAACTCAAAAGAAACCACCCTAACAGCTCGTGTAACTTTATGACTTTCGGAAGGTCAGCACATGGGCACATCCCCCCATACCTTTCAATAGATCACTCAGGTACTGGGCATAGCCTTGTGAAATATGGGACTGTGCTCTGATCTTCAGAAAGTTCACGTTTGCCAAGGAGGTTCTTTCCTTTCCAGACAACCTTATAAAACTCCAAAGAAGCCATCCTAACATCTTTCTGTCTTTCTGAAGGTCAGCACATATTTTTCAATAGATCGCTCAGGTACTGGGCATAGCCTTGTGAAATATGGGGCTGTGCTCTGACGTTCTGGAAATCTGCATTTGCCAAGGTGGTTCTTTCTGGTGGATTATTTCTGGTGGATATTTTGGAGGCCGATGTCATATTTTACTTCTCTGTAAAGACAGATTAACTTTATTTACCGTATTTTCCGACGTATAAGACGACTTTCTAACCCCTTAAAATCTTCTTGAAAGTCGGGGGTCGTCTTATACGCCGGTAACCTAACCTTACCTTATCCTAAAGACATGCAGAATCGCGGCCGTATGTTTTTTCAAAAGCCGCGCCTCCTACGTCTTCTGTTCCGTGATAGGCGGAACACTCAGCTTCCCAGGAGGCACTGTGTTCAGTGTCCGCCTATCATGGAGGCCATCTCGTCCTGTGTTTTGTGTCCGCCTATCACGGAGGCCCTCTCGTCCTCGGACGAGAGGGCCTTCGTGATAGGCGAACACTGAACACAGTGCCTCCTGGGAAGCTGACTGTTTCGCCTATCACGGAACAGAAGAAGTAGGAGGCGCGGCTTTTGAAAAACCGTACAGTACGGCCGCGTTTCTGCATGTGGATAAGGTAAGGGCACAGCGAGGGGGGACACGGAGCGGAGCGCGGACGGGGAGAACAGCACAATGGAGGGGTAATGTAATGGGGCACAGTCTGGCATGTAATGGGGCACAGTCTGGCATGTAATGGAGCAGAGTCTGGCATGTAATGGGGCACAGTCTGGCATGTAATGGGGCACAGTCTGGCATGTAATGGGGCACAGTCTGGCATGAAGTGGCACAGTCTGGCATGTAATGGTGGCACCGTGAGGCGAGGCATGACTAGTAGGAAGGGGGTAGTCTTATACAGTGAGTATATCCCAAAACCAACATTTTGGCTGGAAAATTAGAGAGGGTCGTCTTATACGCCCAGTCGTCTTATACGCCGGCAAATACGGTATGTTTTTAAAGTGGAAATTCTCTGAAGAAAGTTTTCAATTATGGTTTGGGGTAATTTTGATGCAGTACAATATATTGGACTGTAAAGAACAAGGCAAATATTTCAAGTACATTTAGTGAGAAGCCCATTAACGTTTTTAGCTGCAGTTTTGTGTATTTTCTTTCTGCTCAGGCACACCATATTGGAAAATGCTTGCTATCAATAGAAAGAAGTTGTTCCAGGGGTTTCAGCCTGTGGCTCTTGAACAGGTCCCAAAGTGCTGCGTAAAACCTATGATTTTAATCTGGCCAGCTGCAGTGAATTATTTCAGTTTCACCTGGTCAAAGTTTTGAGGTTGCAGCAGACGTCTGTGACCTTCCAACCTGATACCACAGAAACCGTATTACAGAACACTTATATTAAAGGCAAAAATATTACCGCTTTGAAATCCAGCAGTTATTAATCACATATAGTCATTAAACTGCCTGAATAGGCAGTACGACAACACAATATTCTAGTTTAACTTCACTAATCTAAAGCATACAATAAAGGAAAAGGATATTCCATATCTGTGATTCTGAAGTATACAAACTGAGTTTTAGCATTTTCAGAATGAGGTCAGCAAAGGCAGCCCCATATGTCTTTCCTAAGCAAGAACAAACGGGGCAGCGGATTTCAGATTTTATAATGCCTCGTACACTGTCGGACTTTCCGAGAAAAAAAGTCAGACAGGCTTTTTTCTCGGAAAGTCTGGCCGTGTGTAGCCTCCATCTGACATTTTTAGTCAGAAGTTCGACGGACCTTAGATAGAGAACCTGTTCTCTATCTTTCCGTCGGACTTCCGTCAAAATCACGGCGGACTTTTGCATGGTCAAAAGTCCGACCGTGTGTACGAGACATTACGGTCACTGAAGTTGTCACCGGACACACTGGGGTTAATTTACTAAAACTGGAGCGTGTAAAATCTGGTAGAGTGCTGCTTTTTTTTGTCAAAGCTTAACCGCTTGCCGACCGCCCACCGTAGTTTTACGGCAGCAGGTCGGCTCGGCTGCGCAAAATTACGTAATATAACGTGATTTTGCATTTCAGGCACTAAGGGCGCGCGCGCGCCCCCTGCTTGTCCCTGGTGCTGACGCGCATGCGCAATCACCGCCGGGCAACCGTGATCGCTCGTTACAGAGCGAGAAATGAGAGCTGTGTGTGTAAACACACAGCTCCCGGTCCTTTCAGGGGGAGAAATGACTGATTGCTAGACATGTGCAAGTTTTTTTAGTTACGAATACGTTTTCCGTAAATTTTCGTTATTTTAGTTGATTCGTTAACATACGAATGAACAAACGGTTTAGCGCAATTAATAACGATTAACGATATTTTCAAAATAACGAATATAGAAAACAACGAAGATACGAAAGAAGAAAGAAACGAAAACATAGAAACAACGAAAATACCGAACCAAAAAAAATTACGAAAAACAAAATGAACGAAAATGCAAACTTACTAATATTCAAATACCGAAAAGAAAACAACTGAAATGCCGAACAAAGAATAAAAAACGAAAATCAAAACTAACGAAAAATAAATTACGAATCTTCGGAAAACGGAAATGAAAACAACGAAAATACGAAATAATGTAAATTAGCTTTCGTTAGTACTGAAATATTTCTGGACATTGACCAATAGCCACTGAGCGCTGTCCCTTTCCTCTGAAGAGGTTTGTTCCTTCCCCCAATGAGCTTCTTTCTCATTACCTCCTGGCTCCTTGTGTCTTTTTCTGTGTTAGACTGCAGTGCATCTAATTTCTAGATTTGTATTTGTAATATCTGACATATTTTAGTTTTCTTCTACTTCAGACTTCATTCTAGACAGGGTGTGTGAGCTAACTAAGACAGTCAAGTCAATCACAGTAAAGTACGAATTACAAAATTACGATGAGTAGTGTGTCGAATAAACGTAAAATGTATTCTAACAGAATTACGAATGCAATAAAATCTACAAAAGTACGTTTTTACAATCAAAGGAAATTAAGACACGAAAATACGAATGATCATAAAGCAACGAAGATATATTTCTTACGAAAATACGAACGCGGCATGATGGAAAATATAATGTAAATACGAATAGCAAAACAACGAAAATTAAACTAACGTAAAAACTAAGGAACGAATAAAATCATTTTAAAAATACGAACGCGGCAGAATACAAAATATAACGAAAATACTAATCTCGATTCAACGAAAAAGAAACTAACAGAAAAAAACGGAAACGGAAAAAAAAGTGTTACGAAAATACTAAAGAGTACGAATACGATAACTAACGTCTTACGAAATTACGACTCGTTACGAATCACGATAAACGAACAGAAACGAAACAGAAATAAACTAAAATTTTTGCTGTGCACATGTCTACTGATTGCATGTTCATACAATGTATGAACAGCTATCTGTCATTTCCCCTAGTCAGTCCCACCCCCCCTTTAATTAGAACACAATGAGGGAACATAATTAACCCCTTCCTCGCCCCTAGTGTTAACCCCTTCCCTGCCAGTGACATTTTTACAGTAATCAATGCATTTTTATAGCACTGATCGCTATAAAAATGCCAATGGTCCCAAAAATGTGTCAAAAGTGTCCGAAGTGTCCGCCATAAGGTCGCAGTACTGATAAAAATTGCAGATCGCCGCCATTACTAGTAAAAAAAAAAATATTAATAAAAATGCCATAAAATGATCCCCTATTTTGTAGACGATATAACTTTGCGCAAACCAATCTATAATCGCTTATTGCGATTTTTTTTACGAAAAATATGTAGAAGAATACGTATCGGCCTAAACTGAGGAAAACAATTGTTTTTTATATATTTTTGGGGGATATTTTATATAGCAAAAAGTAAAAAAATATTCATTTTTTTTTTTCAAAATAGTCGCTCTATTTTTGTTTATAGCGCAAAAAATTAAAACTGCAGAGGTGATCAAATACCACCAAAAGAAAGCTCTATTTGTGGGAAAAAAAGGATGCCAATTTTGTTTGGGAGCCACGACGCATGACCGCGCAATTGTCAGTTAAAACGACGCAGTGCCGAATCGCAGTAAGTGGCCCGGTCATTGACCAGCAAAATTGTCCGGGGCTGAAGTGGTTAATTGAACAAGCTGAGGTTAGAAGCTGATTGGCTACCATGCACAGCTGCACCAAATTCTGCTCTCTCTAGTGTTACATCAACCCATCCTGCTCTGGTTTAACAGCACTCTACAAAGTGAGGACACCCCCCTTGGGAAAGGGGAAAGGACCCAGAGTTGAGAATCCACATACATAAAGTCCATCCTATTCATTAAGGTGAAAAAACATCCGACGGTACCGCCCCGAACCCCCGTTTTACTTACCTCACCCCTCGAAAAGTCCCGGGCGCGTCCTCGTGATCCTCTTCGTTTCCCAGCCTGGATGTTGATTGGCTAGGCTGGACAGATTGATAGCAGCGCAGCCATTGGCTGGCGCCGCTGTCAATCACATCCGATGACACAGCGCGCCGGGGCGGGGCCGAGTGATACAGTCGGCGGCTATGCCCGGCGCTGTATCACAAGGTGGAATGCTTTTGCGAGGAGGAGCCGAGACAGCCGCCGAGGGACCCCAGAAGACAGGATTCGGGGGCACTCTGTGCAAAACGAGCTGCACAGTGTAGGGAAGTATAACATGTTTGTTATTTAAGATTTTTATTTTGTTGCCTTTAGTGTTCCTTTAAGTCACAAAATAGATACCAAACAGTGACGACCCATCCATTAGGGGTGCCCGGGTGCCGCCCCCTCTCTCCACGCCACCCCCTATATACATAATAGATAGATTCATGCATAGCCTGAATCTATCCATTGCCGCTGCGGCCACCCCCTATTCAGGCATCCTGCCCCTTTTAGGAATTACAGCGGCTGGGATGTTTTTTTTGAAGCACCTGATTAAAGCCATTGACTCTAATAGGCTTCAAAATCGGGTGGATTCGGGGCTCAGTGCGTTGCGCTCGGAGCCCACCCAGGTGTGTTAGAAAAGCAAATTAATATTTGCTTTTCTAATAGTGAACCGCCTCTCCACCAATCAGGAAGTGCCGCTCTGATACCCGTCACCTTTAGGGCTGAAATGACAGGTGCTTCTATTGGACGCCCAACAGGAGGAAAAGCATGGAGGAAGCATGGAGAACACAGGAGCCTCAGCCTGAACAGCCACCAAGATGGGGTAGGTGCTGGTTAAATGCCGCCGGGGGGTCACAGTGGCTGCATTTGATGGCACAGTGGCTGCAATTGATGGGCACAGGGACTGAATTTGATGGGCACAGTGGCTGCATTTGATGGGCACACTCATGCTGCATTTGATGGGCACAGTGTGTTTTATGTATAAGATAATGGGATGCCAATGCACCAAAACATTCTAAAGATCAGCCGGGTCACAGAACTGATAACGCAACACACCAAAACACACTGCAACGCAAGTATGTTGCCTTCCTGCGTCGGGATGTCATTCATGCAATGCATATAATGCACTGCACTAACCACAGCTTAAGGATGTAAATTGGCCCTGAAGGGCCCCTGTTAAAGACCAACATTTGGGCCCCACTATGCATCTGATGTCCAGGTAAAAACATTTCCTTCCCTGTATACCGATTTGCAGCTAGAAATGAGCCATTCAACTTGAAATCTTTTATCATCCTTCAGGAACAGGAAGACCTCTCTGCACAGAGTACATGGTGCCCGAGGCACTGCGAGATAAAGACACTTGTGCTGGGTGACTTGTACTAGGTCACAAGGAGCTGACATGAACTGAACCTGTGTCCCCTCATTACATTTCATGTCATTCTTTGTCTTCTGGGTAACTTCACATTAATACACGCTGGGTGTTTTAGGCATGTCTATGTCACGTTCCTTACTTCCTATAGCTAAGCAATTCTCTACTGGGTTAAGACACTGTTCAGTCACTGAAAGACCCCAAGGCACACAGATGCATCTGACCAATGTTTACAGATCCCAGGCCTCTTCTTCTTTAAAAAAAATGATACTAGCTAAGTGAATAATGCATGATGGCACATATAAGGGGCACAGGTGTAAGAGCCCCCCCTAGGATGCTGATATCCAGTCATATACCCTTTACAATTTGGATTGCTCTAATGCAGTCGTTCTCAACCCTGTCCTTAGGTACCCCCAACAGGCCACGTTTTGGGAAACCATTGACTCTGACCTAGAGCACCTGCATACCTACCAACCGTCCCGGATTCCACGCGATCCTCCCGCAATTCAAAGTTTGTCCCGGTGTCCCACGGACTAGACTAGAGTCCCGGAAAACAGGACCTCGGGTGCAACATTACGGGGGGGCGACATTCCGTGCCTCCCTGTTTGATTTCCCCCGCCATGTTTGATGTCTGGCCTATGATTGGGCGTATTGGCGTCATGTGCGGCTGGCCTGTGTGCTGATCCCCCCCCCCCCGCTCAACAGCTTTGATCCCCGGACCCCCCCCCCCGCTCAACATCTCTGATCCCCGGCCCCCCCGCTCAACAACTTTGATCCCCGGCCCCCCCCCCGATCAACAACACTTTGACCCCCCCCCTGCTCAACAACTTTGACCCCCGCCCCCCGCTCAACAACTTGATCCCTGGCACCCCTCGCGGGTGGATTTTTTAAATGTTGGGAGGTATGCACCTGTGCAAGATAAAGGAAAACCTGCAAACATGGCCTGTGGGGGGTACTTGAGGACACTGCTCTAATGAAGGAGTTCCTCTTTTTAAACGCCAACCTGAACCTGACGGGAACTATTCTGTGATGCCTTAGGGCAGTGGTTCTCAACCTTACTAGTGCTGTGACCCCTTGATAAATTTTCCCAAGTTGTGGGGACCCCAACAGTAAAATTATTTTCGTAGCGTGGGTTGTCAGCACCTAAGGCAAGACAGGTAATTTGTGCCCCTAACCTACGGACATTTAGCGCCCCGAGTCCCTTCCACTCGTACAGTACAGTGCTGGTGTGGAGTTTGGATGAGTGGCAATGTTGGGGGGAGTTCTGATCAGCCAACTTAGGTGCTCTTGATCAAGGTTATCTGCTGATCTGAGAACTGTAGTGGGGACTTTTTGTGGCAACTATAATCACAGGTAGTGTTTCTCACTGTGTCTCCAGCTTCACTGTGTATCCAACTTTGTGGTGTCTCGTAGCAGTGACACCTATGCTGAAATCAGGAGATAGGGTCTACTGCAGCCCCTCCCACTTCACATTCATCACCAGTCAGCTGACCTCTAGTCTCTGCCCCCCAGCCATGCCGTGAACTAAATGGGCGGCTGCGAAGAGGCTGAGTGGGTGGCCGTGGGCTCCAGGGACAGCCCCGCTGGTCGGTACGCAAAAAAGGCTGGGAGAGTGGTGTGGGCTTCAGGAACAGCCCATGATTTGGTGACCCCTGGCAAATCATCATTCGACCCCCAAGGGGGTCCCGACCCCCAGGTTGAGAACCACTGCCTTAGGGGGTGATTAAAGATTGTGATGCCTTAGGGGGTGATTAAAGATTTTGGAAGTGATTGTGTAACTTACAAGGTAGGTCAGTTAATTGCTCATCTTGTAAATCTGATAAAGGGATCTACTAGACTCCACTCCTCTTAACCATGATACAGAAAAGACTGGAATTTTTTTTTAGTTTAATATATATAATATACAGTATTATATGCACGCTGTCAGACGTGCATGCTGGAAAACAATCAGCCGACCGACTCCCAATCAGTGGCAGAGCGGGGGGAGTTGGGCGTTCCCCTGTCAGAACACAACAGCTTAGCAAGGGAGATTGCTGAACTAATCTTGCATGGTTAGTACATCGGCTCTGAACGGAACTGGCAGTTTTTTTTAAGTTCAACCCGCAGGGTTGAACAAAAAAAATAAACGAATAGTGTGTACCCGGTTTAACTAAACCTGTCCTTACAGGGCAGATAGGTTGCATATAGCCATCTTGAAGTATCACCTCCCTGAAGTGAGTTTGCCACCTCCCTGAAATTAGTTTTTGCAGGTTGGGATGTCTGCCAACATTATAACCGATCGTTATCAGCCTGCATCCTGTATGAGTCAATTCACTAAAGCGGCACACATGCCTGATTTTCCATAACATTCGTTATCTGCAAATGTTTACGTTTGAAAATGAACAGTCCTCAGGACCAATAGAGAGGGTGAATCTTCCGGATACAGACAGAAATAAAAACCTGACAGGTGTTCTAACCCCTCTCTACACTCTAATAGCAAAGGTTTTGCCTTCAGTCATACAGCACCACTTCCAGACCAAGCCTATTTCTGACTCTTGTTTACAAGTTAAAATCAGTATTTTTTGCTATAAAATACTTGGAACCCCCAAACATTATATATCATTTTTTTTAGCAAAGACCCTAGATAACAAGGCGGTCATTGCAATATTTCTTGTCACACGGTATTTGCGCAGCGGTCTTCCAAACACAATTTTTTGTTAAAAATGCATAAATACACAATAAATAAAAAATAAGAAAAGAGTAAAGTTAGCCCGATTTTTTTGTATATTGTGAAAGATGATGTTATGCGGAGTAAATAGATACCTAACATGTTACGCTTTAAAATTGCATGCACTCGTGGAATGGAGATAAATGACGGTACTTAAAAATCTCCATAGGCGACGTTCAAAAAGCCACTCAGTACCTGGGAAGTGCTTTCACACTGGGGCGGTGCGCTAGCAGGACATTAAAAAAGTCCTGCAAGCAGCGTCTTTGGGGTGGTGGAAGAGCGGTGTATGGGCCCACCTTATGGGCATGTCTGGGCAGGGACAGTGTGTATGTTTTCTTGCCCCATGTACCTCAAAGCCATGCTCATTAACTAGACAAAGGAAACCGCATTGCTTGGAAACATGGACGCTATCCCTGACCATAACAATTCAAAAGCTCTTGTTTTACCGTTGGTATGAATCCTTATTCTGCGTTGTGTAGAGAACAACGCATACACGGATTATACTACCGTTCCTGTGGATGTGAGATTATCTGCAGGGGCACGTCACGGCCTCCCAAATGTGTTAATCAGGCACACCGGGGTTGACATGAGCATTCATCAGCTTATAACCGACAATGTCTTTGCAGAGTGAACACATCCCCCACAGACGAATGTCTGTGCATTGCACAGCGGCCCTTTCGCTGGTGGACATTTCCCCACTCTGCAAACACCTCTTTCCAACCTCAGGAAGTTTTCCACTACCAGACGGGACTCAACCAGCCTCAGTCAGCTCTTTACAGCTCTATGACAATACATATTAAATACACCTTCATAAAATTCATAAGATTCTTCTCAAGCCGGCCTTGCATACACACGATCGTGATAAAAAATGCTCAAGCAGAGCGCGGTGACGTACGACGGCACTATAAAGGGGAAGTTCCATTCGAATGGCGCCACCCTTTGGGCTGATTATGCAAATTTCCCTTCTCATAACTTGCTTCTGAGCATGCATGTTTTTTTCCCCATCGTTAAAGCCTACACAAGACCATTTGTCATGGATATGCAATAGTCTGGCAGCTTACCTGTTTCCATCTGTCCATTAAAAGGCCTGACTCTATTCTGGTTACCTTCTTATTTCCTTTCCTTCCTGTATGGCCCCACCCAGGCCATCCCAGGAAGTCTATATTAACCATTGCACTACAGGCCTGCAGTGCTGTTCAACAGTGTTGTTTGCTCAAGTTCCTGTCTGCAGTGTGCTACGATTATCCTCCTGTGTACTGTTTTTGGCTCGTCCCTGACTTCTCCTGTCTGCCTGTGCCCTTGATTTTTTGACTGATCCCCGGTTACCCTAGTCTGCCTGTTGCCCTGACCTCGGCTTACTCATCACTACCGTTTGTCCTGCCTGCTGCTTCCTCTCTCTCTGCGGAGCGTGACCTAGGGGATCCCAGGGGTCGCGACCTGGATCCAGCTGCAGCGAAGGCCATCCTCACCACTAGAGGCTCTGGTGAACACAAAGCTGGGTCTTAGACTCCGCGCCCTGGGCGATCTTGGGTTTGCTTCCTCTCTGATCGCAGCAGTCGGCTATAGGGTTCACTACCCTATGGTGCATCCCTGACCCCCACGGGGTGCACTTGTCACCTGGCCACAGATGACCTGACACCATTTTTCACAACGAGAAAAATGACGACGTGAAAAACGATGAGAAAAAATAGCGCAGGTTCTAAATTTTTAATACCCATTTTTCTCGTCGAGAAATGTTCTGGAGCCTACACACGATCGTTTTTAATGACCAATTTAAAAAATGGAATTTTTCTCGTCATGAAAAACGGTCGCGTGTACGCGGCATGAGGGTTTACAACCCCTTTAAGCAACGGTTTACAATATATTTTAAAAGGATGAGTCCTCTGACAACGTTTGTTTGACTTTTTGGTTGAGACATGTGGCCTGATTCAATGACTAACTTTCCTTTACCTCTCAGCAACTCTGGTGGAGAGTCTTACAAGCTGATGTTTTGAATTCCGCTACTCCACCAAGGCCATTTACAATGATGTCACACTCTTCTGGATTTTACATTTATTCACTTATTTTATATTAGGAGGAATATAGCATGACACCCTCATTTGGCTTTGTACTGAGAGACAGAGCCAGGAATTCTGGAGGAAATGTCTTGCCTCTGAAAGCCCCAAAAGATACATGAATCCAGAGGGTGATTCAGTTCACTGGTGTCCAGCCAAAAAAAGAAATATTTGTTTTGGGTGGACTTGGCCTTTAGTTAAATAAAAGTGTATATACTATTTATTGATAACACAGGTTTTTGAGCTTTTTTTGTACTTAGTATGACTTTTTTTTTTGAGTGCGGCTCCTGAGATGTCAAATGTAAGAAGATCCCACAAGCGGTGAACCATCACAGAGCAAGTAAAGTCTTTCTCTTAAATATACGGTATATAAAATATTAGCAGAGTCTGACAGCAGTACATATCCAGACTAATCGCAAAATGTATTGAATAGATGTAAGTGAGGTTATCCTCCAAATGAATTAAGTGGTGTTTTGGATAATATCCACTACAGTATTCCAATTATCACAGAGAAGGAAGCCAGAGAGAAAAATGAGATGTATTTGGAGAAGCCTTGTAACCAATTCCCTCCCCCAGGAATGATGTATCGTAAGGGAAAAGTACAGCAAATAAACAGATGGATGAGGTACGTTCTATTACAAATAACATATAGCCTTTTCTTTCGAAAGGGTCAGTCCACCAAAACCCAAAACTTCAGCTTTTGGTAGACGCTGGACAGTTAAAGTGACCCTGTTGCCAGACTATTAATTTCAACAACAAGCTTCACCTAAACCCACAACAGTAAAATCGGTGTATATATGCAGTCAAGCTTGCTTGTTATACTCACTGTGGAACCTAAGGGGTTAATCCTCTGCATTGTGCAAAAAGGTTGTTTGATCCTGTCTTCCCTGATTCTCCCCTTCGTTCACAGTCCCCAATCTATCTCCTGATAGTATAGATCCTTGGGGACATGCATGCTCAGTTTGGTGTGTACTGCTAGAGTTTTTGTTTTTCTTGAGAGTGTGCATGTGATCAGCACAGGGCCAATTAACACTGTCCAGACAGAGGGTCAGGGGTCCTGCAGGCTCATAATAGAATTAAAACTCCTCCTACAAGCTTTAACTAGTGCTCAGCCGGACACTGATAGAAGTCACAAGACTGCTATATACTGCTGATGATAAGGTATTTAGCAGTTTATATTTACTAAAATAATTGCATTTCCGTATTCTGTATACTGTGGGAGACCAGATATAGTGAATGCAGGGCCCTGGGTTTAGTAACACTTTAAAGTGGAGTTCCACCCACATTTTTCACTCCTCACCATGCAGCACTAATGTGCATCCTTTAAAATGAATTGGCAATTTATTTATTTTTTTCTGTTCACTTACCTGCCCATATCTAATTTCACTTCCTCCTCTAGGGGGCTGTGGCTCCGTGTGTCATTTCCGGTTTTGCATTGGCTCCTGGGAGATCTTGGTCAGCTGGGCATGACGTCTATGAAGATTCTTGGACAGCTTGGCATTGCACAGCTCCACTAACATTTAACATTGGCTTCTATGTAAATTCTTGGTTGTGCCATGCCAAGCTGACCAAAATTGCACCACACTGCACATGCGCAAGATCAGCAGGTGCATGCTGGGTAGCCAGCATGCACAGAATCCAGGAAGAAGGACACTGTGGCTCCAAGCTCAAATCTCTTTTTTCCAGCCGCGATTCCCGGCTGTTTTTTTCCCCACAGTTTCCCTATGGGAAACACTGCAGTGGAGCATGCACACGCCAAGGACTGGGGGTTAGGATGGGGGATTTGTTTGGGCTTTGTTATATTGTAATGTAAAATTAAACTCACCATAATGCAGAATCAGTGCAGCCGTTGCCGCCCAGCTGCAAGTAAAGCACAGACCAGCACCGATCCGCGGCCCAGAGGTTGGGATACCTAAAGACCTAAATAAGTATTATTAAAAGAGAAGTTTTGTTTTGTTTCTTAAGAATCATACTTACCTAGGTGAATGCAGCATTGTTCTGATGCTGCATCTGTCCCCTGCTGGCTCTAAGGCCCCGTACACACGACCGGATCTATCCGCTGATATTTGTCCGACGGACAGTTCCAGCGGATCGATCCGGTCGTGTGTAGGCCCGAGCGGACAATTGTCCTGCGGATCGGACAGTTTCCAGCGGACCAAAATTGGTTAGCATGCTAACCAATCTGTCCGCTGGAAACCTGTCCGTCGGACGTGTTCGGTCGTCTGTACAGACTCACCGGACACGTCCGACCGACCGCCATCCCACGCATGCGTCGTACTGATTCGACGCATGCGTGGAAGCTTTGACCTTCCAGGGCCGCCCACGTTGCCGCGTCATCGTCGCGGCGACGGCGCAGCCACGCCCCGCGTATTGTTTACGTGCGGATTTCTCTCTGATGGTGTGTACAACCATCAGACAGAAATCCGGCAGCGGACGCAGCGGATCTGTCCACTGAAAACGGTCCGGCAGACCGTTTTCAGCGGATAGATCCGATGGTGTGTACGGGGCCTTAGACTGAGTGATCAAAGACTGATGATGGCTCGGTTCTCAACGCTCTGTGAGCCGAGACCTGGACACTGTCAGTCGCATACACTCTGCTCTGTCCCACTCCCATGCTCACTGGAGCACTGGCCTGTTGAGGGGGCGGGAGCGGCTGGCTCAGACTCTCAGCAGCTCACTGAGATCCTGAGATGGATGCTAGTCCAGGCTTCGTGATCTTGCCCAAGCCTGGACTGGCTCTGTGACATTAGCTGACAGCGAGCTTCAGCATGATGTCTGCTGGAAACAGATCACAGAAGGGCAGAACAAACTGCTCTCCTATGCTCCACAGGAGGAGTACAGCCAAATGAGCTTTGGCTGTACTTCCCCTTTAATCCATTGTAGTCCAGTAGAAGGATTTTTACTTCTCCTGGTTACATGAGGTATATACTCTATGTCATTTTATAGAATTCTTGTTAAAATACAGTTTTTCTTATCCACAATCAGCGGTCCTGTGACCGCTCGGCGCTGTCTTTCTCTGATGTATTTATTACAGAGGGAGGGGCTAAGCTCTCCCTCTGATGGCTGCCGAGCGGTCACATGACCTCCCTCTGTAATACATACATCAGAGAAAGACAGAGCCGGGCGGTCACATGACCACTGATCGGGAAAAGAAAAACTTATAAGAAGAATTTTAGAAAATGGCATATGGTATATACATCATGTAATCCTTTCAGAGGGGCTGGCAGTGATTGGGAGCAGTAATTTGCGAGCCGCTGGGTGATAGAAGGGAAGGGGAGGGGCCACTCACACACAGAGATGACAAGCAGAGAGGGGAGGGGGTAAGAGGACACAGGAGCAGAGAGGAGAACTGCAGATAGCAGAGCTATGGATGACGGAGGCATGTAAACTGACCACCGTGTTAGGCTCAGCAGCCATGATACACCGTGGTCTGTTTACAGGGGGAGGCCAAAAACTGGCAGGATCAACCAGGTATTACAGGTGTTACAGGGGGCCAAATCCCACAGCACAGTACTGTGCTGTATAACATGCTTGCTTTAAAGAATCTGGACCAATATATATTTTTTTGTGGTTAACAAACGCTTTAATAAGTGCCATAAAGTTTTTCATCATTGGACTTAACTAGTAGTAAGTAAGTACAAAGAGCAAAGAGAATTTTCACAATCTAGATTGTAGTTTATTGCATCATATTTCGATAACTGGCACAGGGTTGCACATGTTCTATGCTTTTGCATTGTTATACTAAATGAGCAAAGAGCAACGACTGTTTAATAAAAATCAAAAGATCTTGCAGCTTATGCCTGAAAAGGGGTTAATTCATTCAAGCCTCTGCAAACACAAACTGAAATAATTTGGTATGCTGGGCTAACTTATCCATTTAGAAACTGATCGATAGGGTAATTACTATCTGTTGAGTCTAGCAGTGTCCATTTAGTGGGAGATGTCATAGAGATGACCCTTTTCTAAGCATTTCCTGTGACTAAATCTCCTGCTTTCATTTCATGAAAGACATTCCGGATCATTTTGTGAGATTAGTTAAGCAGGTTGTAGTGTGGACAGTGCAGTGAGACGTGCAGAACCTGACTTGCCATCCGCTGTAACCTCATTTTATAACACAGGGATTATCTAGATAAACAGCCAATGTCTGCACCTTCAGAGGAATGTGTTGCAAGCCCTTTAACTCCTTTGCATCCAGAATACACTCTTTACAAAATAATTTTACCAGCAATTTGCATGTGAGCTACAAATTGCAAAATTACCATCGTTGCTACTCATAAATGAATAGGGAGGCCCCGAGTAAAATTAAGAATTCAATAGCCGAAGGGCCGGGATGACAGGGGTTAAAAGGGGCTTGGTATATTTGGGGAGGAAGTTGGGCTAAGTTAAAAGTAAGCAAGAAGTAAGGCCCAGATTCTCAAAGGGCTTACGACGGCGCAACACCATGTACCCTGTCGTAAGTCCTAATCTGGGCCGTCGTATCTATGCGACTGATTCTTAGAATCAGTTATGCATAGATATCCATTAGATCCCACAGGCGTAAGGCTCTTACGCTGTCGGATCTTAAATGCATTTTTTTTTTTTGCCGCTAGGTGTCGCCTCCGTCGTTTTCCCCGTTGAGTATGCAAATTAGCTAGATACGCGAATTCCCGAACGTACGCGCGGTCGACGCAGTGAAGTTACGACGTTTACGTTAGGTTTACGCGGCGTAAAGTTGCCCCTGCTATATGAGGGGCAACCAATGTTAAGTATGGGCGTCGTTCCCGCGTCGAAATTTGTAAATTTACGTTGTTTGCGTAAGTCGTCCGTGAATGGGGCTGGACGCCATTTACGTTCACGTCGAAACCAATGACGTCCTTGCGACGTCATTTGGAGCAATGCACCCTGGGATATTTTCAGGACGGCGCATGCGCAGTAAGTTCGGCGCGGGAACGCGCTTAATTTAAATGCTCCCCGCCCCCTACCCGGCTAATTTGAATTAGGCGGGCTTGCGCCGGTGATTTACGCTACGCCGCTGCAACTTTACAGGCAAGTTCTTTGTGAACAAAGCACTTGCCTGTAAAACTTGCGGCGGCGTAACGTAAATGACATATGTTACGCCCGCAGAGTTTTACGCCGATCTGCGAGAATATGGGCCTAAGAGTTCAAATGATTGGTTTAAGGTCAGTGAGGGGGTGTAGCTACAGGGGGGTTCTGGTAGCTGAGTGGGGGGGGGGGGGCTTTAGTTGGAGATCAGCAAGTGAGGAAGAAGCTTCCCACCCTTCTACCCTGTAGTTGTTGGTATCCAGGTGTTTGGTATATGGGTTGCGATGGGTAACTTGGTATGGGTATGGCGGTGTGCAAGGTCCCTTATAGGTTATATAGGCACAAAAAAGTAAGGTGTACGACTTCAAGTGCTTGGCATGTGTATCTGCGTATTGTCTCCGAGTCGTTGGTTTTACGTCTGGAGGCCTGAGTAAGTGATACGCAGGTACTGTCCATGTTTGATGACCTATGGGACCTTGTGGCTCCATTCCTTTATATTCTGGGGGTTTATGTTATTATGGTAATTATCGCTTATTCATTTGTTAATTATTGTTTTTTCTTTGTTTTTATGTTTGGTTAATAAAAAGGCTGCTGTGGCCATTAACTGTTGTGTGGTTTAAATGCTAGATGGGGTGTGGGATCTTGGTTATAGCAGTTTGTAAAACAAGCAATTTGATACCCTAGTCAAGATTATCCAGTGCTTGACTACAATCGCAAATACTGTTATTGTAATTGGTTATGGAAGGATGGTCACTTTATTGGTTATAGAGTGCTATCATATTACAACCAGGGGCAAGCATGACTGAGGTATTGCTGATGTTGTGGCTGCTATGACCTTACCTCTCTAATTCATACCACCCGACTACCCCAATGATGACACAACCACATAATTTGGATGTAAATGGTCATGGCAGCCTTTTATTATTAAACCATAAATAACAAAATAACTTATTAATTCCATTCTGTGTAAGCAATACATTTTCAACCATAATGTACCTAACTGACTTTTTCATGAGTCTTAGGTTAATGAAGGCACGGTTTATGTATCAACCACCACATCCCTATCACATCCCCCAGTCACAGTTAGACCAGCGTGAGGACAATTTAATACCAGTTTTCCACTTGATTCAGCCCGATAACTGATAGCCCCTTATTGACGTCACAGAGTAGGCAAGGTACACCCATATTGAGATGGGCCCAATCCATTCTACTCCACATTTAAAAAACCTAAGACCTCTGCCTGCTGCTTTGACAAAGGTGAACCCAAGCCCATCTGCAAAGAACACCCTGAGCAACAGCCACCCTACAGCACCCATTGCCCCTTTAAGAAAAACAACCACAGAAAAAAAATGGCCCTTGCAAAAACTTCAGGAAGATTGAGGGGAGGGAGGATGGGCAAGTGTCTTCATCGCTGACCTGGCTTCCACTGACTGACTAGTTACTCCCACCCTTTTGCTAGACCACTGGTGCCAAACCCAAGCCACGCCCTACCTTCTTCCCCAGTCATCAAATAAGGTAAGCCTTAACCACACTTTCAAATTTGAACTTCTTTAACTGCCTGACTGTTACCTGCCCAGCACCTCAGTCATGTAGGCCCTCCACCTATGCCGTGCATGCAGTTCCAGGCCTATTACTTTTGGTTCTAGTCGACTATGAATTTGACTCAAATCTGAGCATAACGGGCAGACTAAATGGGCAGATTTGTCCAGTTTACCCTTCTATCTAAACCTCTGCCTAATGAAAGTCGGACATCATTCACTTAGTGGCGGTATTACCAGTTGCCATATTAGGTGTCAGGTTTCTGTGGTAGCGAGCCCTTGTAGAACGCCAACCCAGGGTTCCCCAGGGTGAGGAATCTAAGCCCCAGCCTGCTTCTTTATCAGGGCCATCCGATGGTGGGGATTGACTTGCTGGAACCAGGTTGCATCCCCCTGGTACGCCCAGCCGACAAAACCACTCGAGCACAGATGGCAAGAGACAGAAGAAGATCCGGGAAATGGGCTGTGGTCATGGTGGGCGGCAGGCAAGCAAAAACAGTAGACAAAGCTGAGGTTGGTACATCGAAATACTAGGCAACAGGAGCATAGAGAACTAGGACGTTTCTCAGACAGCGCAATCTGGACTGAGCATGTCTTATGTAATATGTTTACATGTTAAATATGAAAATCAGAGGTGTTCTGTCACATTAGCACGCATGTAAGGTCAGCTTTAAAAATGTAACATGTAAACAGTCCGTCGGATTTCCAAATACTGTAATTAGGCATATAAGCTCCGTTTTGTGTTGAAAATAACTGTGAAATCGAAAACTCCGGTGGGTGTAAGAAGATGTCCGCTTGCCCCCTTCACACTCTATCATTACTGTGCAATGGTGTGGGGTGTAGAAAGATGGCAGCGATGGAACGTCACTTCCGGAGCAATCTGTGATGGGTAGCCGAATGTGACAACACACCGGCGTATAAGACGACCCTTGTTTTGGCCTGTTTTTTTAAGAGTAAAAGGTAGTCTTATACGCCAGCAAATACAGTATATATTGAGATGGATTGAGCCTTTAATTACAGTAATTTAAAATCTGACGGTTGCTATAGATTAATAAATTTTATATATCATTCTTACTGTTTGTGCTGTCTTACGGAATAAGCTAAATGAAGATGAATCTGGATGAATCAGCTTTTTACATTAATAAAGAGCACCCTCTGAAAAATACCTATTTGTACTTTATTTGTTTATTTGTTCATCCATTGACTTTGCTTCTTCATAATAACTGCCTTTCATATAATTTCCTTGCAGTCTCGGCAATCCAAGACAGCCCCTTAACGCAGAGCTAAGTCTCTAGGAGAAGAGACACATTTTAAGAAGATTTGAAAAAAAAAAAATCCTTTGGGTTTAAGGATCTATAAACAAAATATGACTGCACAGCGCTGAAATTTTTAAATTTCAAACGCTGCACGCAGTTTGTCGGGTGATCTGCACTGTATTATGAGAAAACGACATTCACACAAACCTTTTTATGTCAAACCTGAGGCAAAACAACATTAAGATGCAAAATATGACGGAGAAATACAGAAATCTAAACTGTTTTTTGTAAAATAGCAAAGCTAGAAAACATTGTGCGTTTTTTTTTCCTTTAAAGATTATGAAAATAAAGATTGCTATTGGAATCCAAACTGTAAATAGGAGAACAAATGCTTCAGACTGCTTGAGACTGTTGAATATACACTGAATAAAATTTGGCTTCTTCCCATTATGAGGTGGAATGTGGTTTGGAAATGGAAAAGTTAATCACATAAAATTTGACATATGATGCATATGGTGGGGGTTAGGAGGCATAGAAAGGTATGTCATTGTGTTCTTAAAAATACTCAATTGCCAGACCATTCATTTCAACAACACACTTTTCATAAGATTAGATGTACATTTAAGGTCTTTTATGCACAATAATTATCTGTAAAAGCTTCCTTTGTGTTGACATTACGGAATGCCATGAGGAAGGCCATTATGGCCGAAACGCGTTATCTGTATAAACTATGGCCCGGATTCACAAAGCACTTGCGCCGACGTATCTCGAGATACGCCGCGTAAGTGCAAATATGCGCCGTTGTATATGTGCGCCGTGCCCACAATACTAAGATATGCCTGAAAATAGGCTTCATCCGCCGGCGTAGAGTGGGTGCATATTTACACTGGACGTATTTGGCGCTCCCATTAATTTTCTATTCACATATGCAAATGAGGGAGATACGCCGATTCACGAACGTCTGTCCGTCCGACGCAGTGCGCGTAAAGTCATACGTCCGGCGTAAAGTTATGCCCCATAAAGGAGGTGTAACTCAGCAGCATCCATGCAAAGGGCTGCACCAGGGAACACAAGCCAACGTATTTTACGTAGTTTACATAGGACATGAATATGACTAGGCGTAGGTTACATTCACGCCGTAGGCAGTGATCCGACGTATCTTAGACAGTTGTTCCGACGTGATTCTGAGCATGCGCACTGAGATGCGCCCACGGGACGGCGAATGCACCGTTTGTTATATGTATCTGTCTGGCGCTTGGCCCATCATTTGCATGGGGTCACGCCTCATTAGCATGGCTCATGCCTACTTCCACTTACGCCGACTTACGCCTTGGAAACCCAGCGCAGATTTGGAAGCACTGGCTTTGTGAATTCAGTGCTTGCCTCTCTGCGCTGCGTCAACGTAGCGTAAAGGAGATACGCTACGGCAGCATTAATATGCGCCAGTGTCTGTGAATCCGGGCCTATGTATTTTACATACAATAGCTAGCTAATAAAGACTTGGTGTTTGTAGGACACCGAGTTGCCAGATTATATTTGCTACAGGTTATGTTGACAATATGGTTGCCATTTGCACGTGTTTGCCAAGGACAGTCCCTGAAAAACAAAAGTCCCCAACATGTCCCCAGTGTCAGTGATATATGCAAAGTGGCAACAATGTGGAAGGTGCTGGAACAGTCTTGGCGCTCCAGGTCCTGGCACTAAAGTGTAGTCCCAACTTCTGTACAACCTGGACCAACCATGGCCTGTGTTGTAACTTTTCCATGGCAGGCCCTTTCTTCTCATCCTCACTGGCGCCTCTTCCTCCAAAAGAGATTTAGGGGGGTTTTCCTGCATTCCTGTGGATGGAGCACGGGTGATAAGTTCAGAAAAGTTGAGGTGGACATGGCACCCTGGACTCTCCCAGTGATCCCTGATGCTTGACCTGTTTGCACTGGCCTATCACTGTTTATATTCCAGCTGTCTGGACACTTGTCAGACCCTTCTATTGACATATCAGTGCTGTGCAGCTCCAGGGAAGGCTTTTAGGAAGTGCCTGGGGCTGGTTTCAGGCTGCACAGGCTAATTGTTTGTGTGGTTACAGTACCATGCATCGGTGCTGCCTGTGTGCACTGCACATTCATTCTCATTGCTCAGTTTCAGTGCTTAAGCCCCATGTCCCTCTATGGCAAAACATGCCTGTTCTGCGGGATGGCAGATCTGCTGAATGCTGTGCAAAGATGCATTTGGAAATGGGATGTGAGGTGCTGTGGGGGTGTTTGTGGGCACCCCTTTATTGGTAGCCCACCTTCCCCAGTTGCAATCAATGCCACCCTTATTCGTAGCTCTAGGCCAGTGGTCTCCAAACTGTGGCTTAAGGGCTGGATATGGCCCTTTTCTACCCTTTATCTGGCCCTTGGAGCAGCACTCCCCCCACTGATACCAATGATGTGGCACTATTCCTCCTACTGATACCAATTATGAGGCAGTATTCCTCCCACTGACACCAATGATGGGGCAGTATTACTCTCATTGATATCAATGATGGGGCAGCATTCCTCCCGCTGACACCAATAATCTGGCACTATTCCTCTCACTGACACCAGTGATGGGGCAATGTTTATTCCACTGACACCAATGATGGGACAGTTTTCATCCAAATGACACCAGACACGGGGCCCTATTTCTCCCCATAATACCAATGATGGGGCACTCACTATTCCTCTAACACCAGTGATGGGGCACTATTCCTCCTCCTACTCCCACAGGCGCTATGTAATTTATTTACCTCCACTGACCACAAAGCCTGAGGCATTGTTTCCTCCAACTGAACACAGGACATTTTCTATCCCCAATGGCCACAGCCCGGCCTCCCTAAATTCTAAAGAACAGTAGACTGGCCCTTAAAAAGTTTGGAGAACCCTGCTCTAGGCTGAGACCTGCTCTCGCACTATACATTATTGCTTTGCAATCTCTGTGCTCCGCATTGAGAAAGCTGTTGGGCTCTTTCATCTGCAGACAGTGACCACTTGTAATAAACACGGAATCACAAATGCGTCCATGTTCTGTATATTCTTGTAAGCCTACTTCGGCTAATATAGACTGACCTAGGTGTTGATTATTGACCACGTGGACAGGGGCGGACTGACAACTCACGGGGCCCCCGGGCAATAGGAGATTATGGGGCCCCCAGGCAATAGGAGACGATGGGTCCACACAGTACTATATAAACACACACACACATACAGTGTACATACAAAGTATACATACGAAGTATACATACGAAGTATACACACACAGTATACACACACACACACACACACACACACACACAGAGAAGGTACTGTAGAGGCGGGGCAGCTATAATCTTGGTATTTTTAGACCAAAAGTATGTCAGTAAGGGACATTTCATGGACAGATGTAAAAAACACAGATTTGTACATACTGTCTCTGGTTTTACTGAGGCTGGCAACCCTAGTGGCATGGGGCCCCCGGGCAGTGCCCGAATGGTCAGTCCGCCCCTGCACGTGGATCTCTGTAACCACTTTGTTCTGTTATTTTACTATTGGCTTTAAATAAAAAAATACATACAAATTGTGGCCACCAATTGGGCCATGCTTTTGTGGGTATGGTTAGCAGTGATTGTGTTCAACAGGGAAGGGTACAGCAACAGAACATTTGCCCTTTGAAGGACAGGAAGTATAAATCCAGCCCTGATGACAGGCACTCTTACGGGTTCATCGTTCTTTAGCACACTGAGTATAGCCATATTGATTTAGTCATTAAAGATGTTTCTTGTTAAGCTCAGGTCCACATATGTTAGGTGCCATTGGCATGAAAGCAGTTAATACAGCAGCGTCTGGGAGTGTGATGGACATTATCCAGATCTTCAGACTACTGCTTCCAAGCCTGGTACAATAAACATTAAAGTTAATTTGTGGTGCTCTTTACTTGATGAGTAGTGTGTGCATGGCTGATTCACAGTAGTGCAGTAACCAGACCTCTCACTGTATATAATTTATAATGTTTACATGCTTCCAGAACAATTCTGATTTGCTGCGTGTGTCCCAGATTCTGCGGGATTTTATATTATTCCCCACATTTCAGCACCATCATTACCATTTCATACAAATTATATTCAGTCTATAATACACATATAGTGTAGGCTGTGTTTGCACTGAAGCTGTTCTATAGACAAAGTCTGAGTTAGAAGAGTAACTAAGCACCAATCAGGTAATTGTCTGATTCCTACAAATAAAAGACATACACAAATCCTGTACTAAAAAAATAGAAAAGAGAGACTGTGCACAAAGCAATTCACTAATTTCGTACATTGCATGTTTTAGTTTGTCAACAATAAAGTGTAAATGTATCCCATTTTAATTTTGGATTGAATATGAAGAATAAGAAATTTCATCAGCATTTTATTTATGTGTTGGTCGCCTTTGGGGAGATTTTCCTGACTTTCTTGCATGGTGACTGCTGTTACTGGCACTCTAAAGAAGATACAGACAATAATAAAACCTACTCAAAATGTTTTATTTTATTTTATTTATTTATTTATTTATTTATTTATTCTGTCTCCTTGCATTCGTTTTCATTTAGTCCCATCTTCGTTACTTCCTGATTTTGCCCCTGTACAAATCATTAGTAAGACCTCATCTGGAATATGCAGTTCAGTTTTGGGCCCCAGTTCTCAAAAAGGATATCGGGCAACTGGAGAAAGTGCAGAGAAGGGAAACCAAAGTCATAAGAGGCATGGAGGAGCTCAGCTATGGCGAAAGATTAGAGGAACTGGATTCACTCTTGAGAAGAGGAGATTAAGGGGAGATATTGTGATGGACGATACTAAAATTCCTATTTTGTGTTAAGCTAATTCTTGTATTAGAATCACTGAAATGTTTTCTCTTCTTATATTGTTTTAATTTGTTTTATATTCTTATATTGTTTTCATATTCATTATCTATATGTGCATGTGTGAAAAACATATATCACAATAGTGTTTATTTTTCTTGAGAAGTTATATCAGATATGATGTTTTAAAAGTTACAACTCAGCATTGGAGAAGAGACAAAGAAGAGCTATTCAATTGCCATCCCCCTTGTTTCTCTCATTCCAAAACCCCCCCCTCCTTGTCGTCGTTTCACTGAAGGTACCATATATGGCTAAACCCTTGCAGAGCTGACCAAGGACCCCTGTATATGGACATTCCAGAATGGACTTACACGAGGCATTTGTGCTAATTGAAGGCTTTTGAAACGTGTGCAGAACAGACGTCATAGGGGGTGTGTAATAAGGGGCTGAATTGTATGAGCTGACCAATGTGAATGCATATGTTTTGTGATGTCATATTGTTAATAAAGGAAGCCGTATGGGCTACACCCCTTTCTCTTTTTCGGATTGGGATGGGAAGCAAAGCAAGTAGTGTTATTTCTTGCTCTTGTAATTTGGCCAGCAGGCAGAATAGCTGTTCGCCTTGAGAATTTGTGTCAGGGGTTTCATCTTCATCAATATGATCAACATGTACAAATACATAAGGGGTCCATATAGTGAACTTGGTGTTGAGTTATTCACTTTACAGTCAACACACAGAACAAGGGGGCACTCTTTACACCTATAGGAAAAGAGATTTAATCTCCGAATATGGAAAGGTTTCTTCACAGAGAGAGCTGTGAAAATGTGGAATAGACTCCCTCCAGAGGTGGTTCTGGCCAACTCAGTAGATTGTTTTAAGAAAGGCCTGGATTCTTTCCTAAATGTACAGAATATAACTGGGTACTGAAATTTATAGGTAAAGTTGATCCAGGGAAAATCCGATTTCCTCTTGGTGGTTAAATAACAATAATTTGTATTTCTGTCCATCTAATTCTGAGATTCATGCACCTCTGACACGTAGCATGGCCCTGATGGTAAGACAGGAGACCTGATTTTTTTTATACTGTAGTTTAATAAGACCTACAGGTCTTGATCCTCCCACAGTCTGGGACTGGACAGGAAAAGGAGAAAAGGCTGACTAATGAGCTCATCTCTTTGTCACTCTGCTCTCTCCCCCATCAGCATGTACCTTGGCACATGAGCACTACAGTACAACTGACTGGCATTGTATGCTCCTCCCACTCCCATTCTCAGCTTTGCAAGAACCTGATACCACCTGAATACCAGGTCAATTTCAGATACTTACACGTATTGCTTACATGTAAAAATACACTTAAAGTGGAGTTCCACCCATAAATATAACATTACATCAGTAGTTTTAAAAAAATGTCATTAGTCCTTTACGAAAAACTTTTTTTTTTTAGATGCCTTCAAAGTGTTGTTGCTAGGCAGAATAGTTAATCTTCCCACTTTCTGCACCTAGGTGCTTAATGCCTAACCTACACCGCACAGACTCCTGGGAATGTAGTGGGTGTAACTTTCCAGGAGTCTGTGCACTCCCCAGTCTCGAAGAATCATGTGACTTGGACAGCACAGGTGCTGAAACCTGATCTGACACTGCTTGTGCAGCACTGAGCATGTGCGAGATCTGCAAGGCTGAAATCCAGGAAGTCATACAGTCTGGCTTCATGATGCCCACACTTAAGATGACCCCAGTCAATTTCTATTTTATAAAGTGTCTAAATGCTGTAACAACCTAACAAAACGGACCTTAGTTTACAGACTAACTTTACTAGAATACATTAAGCTTGTGTATTACAGGGGTATTTATATTTAAAAAGTGAAATTGTGGCCGGAACTCCGCTTTAATATTGAATACAGAGCTGCATTCATTTGTGCCTTTTTTCTGCCTAAAGTTCAGCTATAACTAATAACTGATTGTAGTTTATAATAGCAGGCTTCTATCGAAAAGAGATCTGAAAAAGTAGTAAAACAAGAGGGCATCCTTGCTAGCTCCTGATATTTTGCCGCCTTAGGCCAAGACTTATGTGTCCTCATAAATTCAGATCTACGATTACAAATGGTTAACGTGACGATCATTAGTGATTTACTAATGATTCTGGTCCCATTTGTAATATCGGCCCTATAATGCGTTTTCAGGACACATCTCAGATGTATTATAAATGGAAGTGATCTTGACAGGGGATGGAAGATTGCCTTTCTCCTCCGAGAAGGCCCCATGTGACCTCTTCAGACCTTGGCACTACATTAGACTTATTGTCCTGAGAGAAGATTCAGTTATGGCACCCAATTCATTTCATATAGTGCTCTGTACTTTATGCTCGTTGGCAGATAACTTGTAAAATTTTATTAGGAGTCCTTTTTTTGTTTCCTTGATGGAAAACAATTATTCTATCATCAGCTCCAATCCTTGAAATATGAATTGCTTATTTTCTCTTCCTATATAACCAATTAATCAAGCAACAGCGGACAAGTATGTTCACTACCCTGTGTATTTGTACACGAGCCAACGCAAATGACGTAAAGAGCAACAAAAAGGATACACAAAGTGGGCTGTAAATGTTACAAACCTTTGAAATTGTAACAAATTACCAAATACCTTTACTTATGAACACATATAGGCTGTGAAGATATTATTATTTGTGAATATCCTAATTAAAACCCAAAGATAATAATAAAAAAATCATTAAAAAGTAAGTCAAGCCTAATTAGTTTTTTTTGTTTTGGATATACAGTAGTGGCAAAGATTAGAAGTCCTGTTAGGTTCTAACTGCTATCCTGGGCTCTGTTAAAAAAAAATCCCTTACTTACCATCACAATGGCAAGTTTCATTGGACAAAAAATAAAGGAAAATCTGAAACAAATACCCAGACAGCAATGAAAATTCTGGAGGTAAAACAAAAGAAGCATTCCACTCTGTCAGGAAGAGTAGTGCCCATATCCAAAGGAATGCAGTGACCAAGGCTCTTCAGCCCAAACGTGTCTGCTTTTTTGTTTTCCTATATGTACCAATAAATATTTTTCTTTATTTTATGCTATTTTTCTATTTTACATATACAAAGGAATGTACTATACCACAATCTTTATATAGTTTATATTGAAGATTTCAGAAGAGCTAATGGGTTTCACAAAGCTACAACACCTTCATCAAGGGTTTTGCTCACAGCCCTGATTTCCTACATCTTCTTTTTGAGACTGATGAAAGGGGAACTCCCCCAGAAACATGTCTCCCTGTATCAGCATTTCCCATGTGTGATGTCATCCAAGAGCTGTGGCTGCAAGCTCCTGGATGACACTTGAGTTAGTAGATGTAAAGAGGAAAGGATCGCCGCTAATCCCTACAAGCCCAGGCAATCTTTTCCTCTTTCCACTTGACATTTACTAACCCCCTGGACTGGTATTCGATCAAATATATTTGACACAGTATACCCGTGCTTACAGTGATGGTATCTATATGAGCAGCTAGAACAAATCACTGGTGGCAAATAACTACATAAAAAACGAACAGCACTAAAAAAAAGTTAAAACATGAAAAAGTGTCCTTATCAGTGGCTCATTTAGAAGTTCAAAATCTTGTGAAAGATCCTCCACCGACAGAAATGCACACACTGACTCTTACCGTCAGGGGTGGATCACTACATACAGCAGTCAAATGTGCTCATCACAGAATCCAACCAATATAAACGCCAGATATCAGCAATCTTCCACGCTCTAAAGGACTCCACTTCATATGGACCTCTGCTTGGGTGCTTTAATTATTAAAAAAATATATCAAAGGCTTAAAAAAAAGAGCTCTCACTGTATTCAACCCTCTTCCTGTAAGCCAAGGGCATCAATGACCTTCCTGTAAGCCAAGGCATCAAGGACCTTCCTGTAAGCCAAGGCATCAAGGACCTTCCTGTAAGCCAAGAGCATCAAGGACCTTCCTGAAAGCAAAGGGCATCAAAGAGCTTCCTGTAAGTCAAGGCATCAAGGACCTTCCTGTAAGCCAAGGGCATCAATGACCTTCCTTTAAGCCAAGGCATCAAGGACATTTCTGTAAGCTAAGGGCATTAAGGACCTTCCTGTAAGCCAAGGGCATCAAGAACCTCCCTTTAAGCCAAGGGCATCAAGAACCTTCCTTTAAGCCAAGGCATCAAGGAACTTCCTGTAAGCCAAGGGCATCAAAGACCTTCCTGTAAGCCAAGGCATATAGGATTATCCTGCAAGCCAAGGCATCAATGACCTTCCTTTAAGCCAAGGCATCAAGGACCTTCCTGTAAGCCAAGGCACCAAGGACCTTCCTTTAAGCCAAGGCATCAAGGACCTTCCTGCAAGCCAAGGGCATCAAGGACCTTCCTGTAAGCCAAGGCATCAAGGACCTTCCTGTAAGCCAAGGCATCAAGGACCTTCCTGTAAGTCAAGGGCATCAAGGACCTTCCTGTAAGCCAAAGGGCATCAAGGACCTGCTGGCTGGAGGTAAATTAACAAGTTGCCCTGGGCTCACAAGATAATTCTTCAGGGAATTTGCCACCAGTATACAGCATTCAGATTCCCACTCACCGCCATAGGATGAAGATCAATAGGAGGACCTTGACATCACATGACTAAAGAAGGAAAAAAAAAAATGACAAATGTTTGTAGAGGTGTTTGGGGCGGATGGGTAAGATTTTCTTCAATGTTGCCAAAAAAGTTCATGTTTTTGAATTGATTACCCATTTATTTATACTGTAAAAAAACACATAAAAAAGAACCTAGTACTGTAACTACCAACACAGGGATCTCAGTAATTGGAAGAAGTTAATTACACAGACATGGAACATGTATTGCCAGCTCATTCGCTATGTCCCTCTTGGATGAGGCAGGGTACCTGTGTTATTCAAACTGTCAAATCTAATGTGAGCAGGAATCCTACAGAACTCTGTAGGGGCTCAGTCTGTCATCCTAAATCAGCAATGCAGTCCTGGCGACATTCGTAGCGATACAAGCAAGTGCATACACAATCACTCTGCTAGGGAACAGAGATGTCACATTCGCGGGATCTGACACCAGTTAGCTGAAAGGAGGCTGAGATATGATCACTAAGCACAGCGTCAGTGTATGGGGACACGGTGCATTTCTCAGCATAACGATCCATAAACTACTAGCTAGAACAAAAACCACTAAAAGTTCATGTTTTCCAGTTCTTGACACAAAATCACAGATAAAACAATACAGCCTTACCCAATGAAATAATATAAAGTGGGAATACACTCTTGCATGGCAATTACAGGTTATGCTATGCTATTTTGAAAGAATACAAACATACAAACTATAATAGGTATTTTATTACGTAAATTAAAATAGTAAAACAAATGTAACAATATTTCAGAAATTTTTGGGGGTAATTTGCAGTTTCTGAACAATCCCTGGATCCTTCCTCTCCCTCCGGCTGTTGCTGCAGGGACGTTTTAGGATGAGTGGGGGAAAGGGCCAGAAAATATATAACTTACCGGCCCCTTCCCTTTCATTGTGAGTGATCGGTAGTATGTGTTTGTGCACACCCTAATGCAATAGACTGGGCACACCTATGCTGTAAGGGATATCAAGAAGAAAGGCTCAAACCACCCAATTCAATTTTGAAAATACAAATAACAAGAGATTTTAATTAGGGCGAATGAAAGAAAAACAAATAAAAAAGATATATATACTGTATTTATTGGCGTATAACACTCACTGTTTTACCCTGAAAATAGAGGGTAAACTGTGCCTGCTTGTTATATGCAGGGGGCTGTGGAAAGGTTTTTTTCCTGAAACTTCCCTCTTAAAGTTAGGGGGCCGGATTCAGATACGAGATACGACGGCGTATCTCCTGAGTGTGGGCCGTCGTATCTATGCTCCTGATTCAGAGAATCAGTTACGCATAGATTCCCCTAAGATCCGACCGGCGTAAGTGTCTTACACCGTCTTAGGCTGCATATTTACGCTGGCCGCTAGATGGCGATTCCGTATAGTTACGCAAGGAATATGCTAATTAGGTATTTACGCCGATTCAGAAACGTACGTCCGGCCGGCACATTTTTTTATGTCGTTTACGTTAGGCTTTTTTTCGGCGTAAAGTTACCCCTGCTATATGAGGCGTAGCTAATGTTAAGTACGGACGTCGTTCCCGCACCGAGTTTTGAAATTGTTACGTTGTTTGCGTAAGTCGTTCGCGAATAGGGCTTTGCGTAAGTTAAGTTCACGTCGAAACCAATAAGGCTTTGCGTTGTAATTTGGAGCATGCGCACTGGGATTCTTTCACGAACGGCGCATGCGCCGTTCACAAAAAACGTAAAATACGCGGGGTCATCTTAAATTTGAATAAAACACGACCACAACATCCCCATTTGAATTAGGCGGGCTTACGCCGCCAC